>NC_089755.1:58809297-58826797 GCF_040412425.1 Macrobrachium rosenbergii | reverse complement strand
TCTAAGTGATGGAGAGACTAGTCTGAATCACATCTTTATAGCAGGATAGCCCACCTTCGCCGCCCCCCAACCCCCCAAAAAAATTAATCTGTGATATAAAACCAGTTTCTAAAATCAAACCTTAGGCCTAACATAACCGCCCCAGCCACCGCCAGAAAAGGAGAAACCTCTTCCTTCCTTCAGCAAAAACAAACTTAAATAAATAGAGAAATATATGGCATGCTATAACGTTACGATGCCTGGACCATTTACCGAAGCGTTTCTCCTCTGGGATTTCCAAATGGCTTTTGGATGAGTCCAATTTCTCTCGAACCTAGAATTATTATTTATCAAGTTTTTTCTTTCGATTTCTCGACGGATTCTTCGAGGGCATCAAAAGAAATGGAGATCTATGAAAAGATATATCTAAAACTTCCTCAGAGAACTTCTTCAGCTAACAGAAGTGATTACAGAAAGTTCCTGAGACATAGATTCTGTGCTGGCACAAGGCCACCTTGATCTAACAACGACGAAAGACAATCAACTTCGAAGTCAAAGACGCCATCGGAGGACGTGACAAAGAATCATTGTGTGTCTAAACAAGTAAAAAATGCGCCGAAGTTTCTTCGGCGCAATCGAGTTTTCTGTACAGCCGCTACAGCGTATAATCAAGGTCACCGAAAATAGATCTATCTTTCCGTGGCCTCGGTATACTGCTGTATGAGCCGCGGCCCATGAAACTTTAACCACGGCCCGGTGTTGCCTATCCTATATCGTTGCCCAGAAGCACGATTATGGCTAACTTTAACCTTAAATAAAATAAAAACTACTGAGGCTAGAGGGCTGCAATTTGGTATGGTTGATGATTGGAAGGAGGATGATCAACATACCAATTTGCAGCCCTCTAGCCCCAGTGGTTTCTATGATCTGAGGGCGGACAGAAAAAGTGCGAACAGAAAAAAGTGCGGACGGACAGACAAAGCCGGCACAATAGTTTTCTTTTACAGAAACTAAAAGCGACTTTTTAACTTTTTTCCAAGTCATGAATTTCCATTTTAACGTAGACTAATTTAGCATTAAGTACCTCTCTGACTTTCTCTTATATCACGGAAAACCAATTCTTAAAACGAAAAAGAACATCTTCACACACACACGGACTGTAAATTCACATTTCATGGTAGAGAATAAACTAATATGGTTACTTACACCAAATAAAGAGTTAACCAGAGCAGAAATAATTAAGAACAGACCATGGAGTAAGGAGGGAGAATGTGAAGAATGGAATGGAATGGAATGGGAATGGGAATGGGAAGGGGTAGGGGGAATGGGGAGGTGGGGGTAAACCAAGGTTGAAAAAACTAATTAAGGCGCCAGTTCTTGAAGGAATTATGCAGAGGTAGGCGCATTATTATTATTATTATTATTATTATTATTATTATTATTATTTCCACTAGAAAAAATACATTGATCTTATCCGCATCAAAATTAATATCATGTAAAATATAAATTTTTAGTATATTGTTAATAACTAAATACAAAGATTTGTAAAAATTTTTTAAGTGCATATTTAAAAAATTCAAATTAAAAAACAAATTAAAACATTAAAATTAAAGTTTTTAAAGTGCATATTTAACAATACACAAAGATTTAAATTAAGAAATTCAAATTCCAAAAACATATTAAAATTAATAGTTTTTAAAGTGCACATTTAAAAACACACAGAGATTTAAATTAAGAAATTCAAATTCAGATTCAAAAAACATAATTCAAAAACAAGAGTTACCAAACCCACTCACGCTTCTTCTCCAACTCACCCGAGATCCAGCTCCCGTTGAAGGTGTGGATCTTGAAGTCGTCTCCTAGCAGGTCCTCTAACTCGAATCTCCGACCTTTGACCCTCGGCCCGTCGTCCGGCGGCGTCAGGAGCAAGACCGAGGTCACTATCATGCCCAGAACGAAGCAGATGACCAGGACTGCGATGATAATACCTTTCCAGTTTCTTTGGTTGGGAGTGGCAGCGGCCAATTCCTGCAAGAATTCGAAGGTGGCTGTCAGTGAGGGCGGCTTCCGTCGGATGGGGTTGGAGATGTCAGTTGTCTAGATTTATTTATTCTTTATATATTTTTTTTTTTTTGTATTTTTAAGACATTTAGGGGTCTTTGAAGCCGATGGGAACCAGTACAGCCAGCGTTACATGCTTGTAGATGGAGGGCAGGGATCTAAAATCTATTAATATTACTATGAATATCAACTGTTGTCTAGATTTATAAATAGACATTTAGGGGGTGTCTCAAGGCAATGGGAACCAGTACAGCCAGCGTTACATGCTTATAAATGAAGGACAGGGACCTACATGCTATGAACATTACTCCTATATGAATACCAGTCAAGTGGCCTTTGAATCAACTCTTAACATCGATTCAACATGATTGTCACGCGTCTGACGGCGCGTCAGAAATTCTAAATTGGCTTAATAACCCGATGATCAGGTATACAGAAGACTACGAAATTCTGTTCGATTAGGTGCCATGTATACTTTATTGCTCTCAGGACAAAATATATCGATTAACTCGCCACGCTAAGAAAAATAATCTTGATAATTTTTCAGCAATATCGACATATTTTCAGTGGACATTTTCCTTACCTTACATGGAGATTCAACATATTAAAAAGTCTCTTTTTTTCAGCAAGCTTAAAACCCCTTTTTTTAAAGTCAATTAATAACCCTGTTTTTTTAACAAACTAAAAGCCCCCCTTTTTAACACAATATAAAACCATGTTTTTTAACCAAATAAAACACTAGGCCTATATGAAAAAACTTGTAGATAAAAATTCTTCCATACGTTTTAGAGTAATAAAAAACAGACAGAACGAACGAACACTAAACAACTAAACAAAAACAACAAAAAAAATTCTAACATGTTAGAGTAACTGAAAATAGAAAAAACGCACTCTATAAATAAATGAAAAAAATTCTTCAAAACATCGTACAGTCATCCAAAACAGACAGAACGAACGGATCCTACAAATAAAATATATAATAAAAAGTTCTCCCAAACGTATTTGATCAACTCAAATAGACAGAACGAAGGAACCCTATAAACAAAACAAAATATTTCCAAATATCTTAAAGCAATCCAAAACAGACAGAACGAACGGACCTTATAAACAAAACAAAATTATTCTACATATCTTAAAAGTAATTCTCAACAGAACGAACGGACCCTATAAACAAAACAATATTATTATAAATATCTTAAAGTAATTCTAAACAGATAGAACGGAACCTGTAAACAAAATAATGATTAAAAAATAATAAAAATAACACGCATCTCTTCCCGGACCAGTCCGGAGAGTGTAAGTCGAAACAGACTTCCCGCGTGCGTGCGCGCACAATTGCCAGCCAGTCACAACGACCCACAGTTATGCAAATCGTGATTGGGAATTAAGGATAATACGACTGTTGGGATGCTGCTAGTTCCTCCAGCAGGTCAGAGGTTTTAATCCGGGCTTTTGCTGTTTGCGAGGGAGCCAGGGATTAATTCCATTTTTCTCAGGGTGGGGGAGGGAGGGGGGAGGGGGCGGAATTTGCATAATTCTATTATACAAGTTAGCTTTGGTAGAGAGATTAAGGCATCTCTCTCTCTCTCTCGGCAACAGCCACCGTTTGCGATTGAATCCGTTTGTATGTATTGATAGGGATCATGTGTTCAAATACACACATACATACATACATACATACATACATATATATATATATATATTATATATATATATATATATATATATATATATATATATATATATATATATATATATATTATATATATATATATATATATATATATATATATATATATACACATACACACACACTCACATACACATTTTCACCACCGCAAGCAAAGCCAATTTTAAGAGCAAGATTTCACGCGACACTTCAAGTCCAAAAGCGCATATTACCACATACGACTCTCTCTCTCTCTCTCTCTCTCTCTCTCTCAAACGTCAGCGATAAGACCGAGGGAAGCGGCCGAGCCATGTGTCATTCCATACGACAACTTATCTCCTCTCACAAGCGAAAGACTTCGGACGATGAAGAACGTATGTCTGACGTTTTTCTGGGCAAAAACATTTACCCTTAAAATTGCTAAAAAGTCTTCTTTTTGTTTTGTGATTATTTATGGAATGAGACGGACTGGAAGTACGAAGTTGGTTTATTTTTGATAGTATATTTGCAATGGCGTTGCAGGAGAGAGACTGTCAGATTAAAATTAAATAGTATGAAAGGAATGGAAGGCAGAACTTATAAGAGTTTCAACTAATCTTTTGACAGTTGACAGCAGTGTTTGATAAGAACTTGCCGCAGCTTTTTATTTTCTGCACCCGGTCTCTCTCTCTCTCTCTCTCTCTCTCTCTCTCTATATATATATATATATATATATATATATACAATTATATATTATATATATTTATGTATATATATATACAAACACATACATATACATCCATACATACGTATTCTTCCAATCGTTCCACCAACACCGTCTGAAACATGGAACTGCATAACCAATCCTAATTATCGTCCACAATCAACCACAATCTAATCTAGGTATCCAATCTATCCGCCATCTTTCTCAAACCAATGACTGGGGAGGAGTGTCAATATTACGTATTAAACCTTTCGTGGTTTATTATTATTCTTTTTTATTATTATTAAATGATATTCGGCCACTGCAAATGCAATTACCAGAGCAAATAGTCTTGAAGATGATGACACGTCTCATGGTTCAGATGGTAATTGCAAATATATAGGTATGAATGTGTATGTATGTGTATATATTTATATATAATATATATATAATATATATATATTATATATATACATATATATATGTATATATTTATATATACGTATATATATATGTATAAATTATATATATTATATATATATATATATATATATATATATATATATATATATATATATATATATATATATATATATATATATTTTATTCATGTACTGCACAACTGTACATACGGAATTGACCAAAAGTGTTACTTGCTAAACAAACTTGTACAGAGTAGAATAATAATTTAGAACAACACTGGGGAAAAAAAACCCACTAAATGAACACACACACGCAAATTGTAAGGCGGTAAAAGCAAGCTGGGACTCTCTCTCTCTCTCTCTCTCTCTCTCTCTCTCTCTCTCTCTCTCTCTCTCTCTCTCTCTCGTGCGTGAGTGTACACTTCCCCCGTTCTATGTTCGTAAATGTTCACCTGTTCGTATTGATCCAAAGGTCGTGTTTACGTCTACGAACGGGATTGGTGGAAGGGGGGGGGGGGTTTAACCCCTTTACCACAGAGTAACCAGGAGTTATCAGAACTAGAACAGGTTTTCCACACTCGAGTAGTCGGGTTTAAGATCCGTTTGTACGCTGACATTACGCAGTATACGCAGTGGTTGAAAAAGAAAGACTATTTATTCTAAGACAGTATATATTCCTTTGTATATATTCCTAAGTATATATTCATTTGCTGAAATTGAAGTGAATTTATAATACAGTTAACTACTGGCTTCATAATCCTCTCTCTCTCTCTCTCTCTCTCTCTCTCAAGTACACCATCTGAATACTCTTCCATACCCGGTCGCTTTCTTGATCAGTATAAACATTATTTACTGCAAAGGAACTGTTCGAGAATTCCGAAAAAACATGAATAAAACGACAATAATTAGATAGAATGTTTCTCTCTCTCTCTCTCTCTCTCTCTCTCTCTCTCTCTCTCGTACGAAGACAATCATTAGATATATTTTCTATTTATAAATCTCCTTCGTTGGTTACATTTTTGTTATTAATTAGCCCTAAGAGACAACAAGGCCAGCCCTATCCAACCTCAAAAAAAAAAAAAAAAAAAAAAAAAAAAAAAAAAAAAAAAAAAAAGGACCCCTTCTATACAGCCCCAAAATGGAGGGCAGTATCTGTAAAATTTTCGAAATTGGGACATGCCAGCTACTTGGCTCGTGAGACTAATATAGAAGTTACTAGTTTCAGGATGATTCCTCAAAGCTTTCCACGAGCATTTAGGGGATCCCATTTGCAGCATCTGCAAAATCAGTAGTAAGGCAAGGGAGTATCTACCATTCTTCTCAGTCTTGTATTTTCGCAGATATTGCAGTCTTCCATTTTAGGCCAGTATACGGCAGAACACCTCACCTCTGTCTGTGTCTGTCTGTGGTCAAGCACAAATTAACCGCCATTACCGCCGACCGGTCTCGGTAAATATGACCGACGGTTATTACCGTAAGAACCTCCCATGAATTACGCGTGGGCCAAAGGACGCCCCCCGCGCCCAATTATAGAATCGCGCCGTCTGCCCGACGCTGCAACAGATACGTTTAATGGGGCGCTTTGGATCAGGCCCGCCAGCCGTTTCGACTCGCCCATGGGCGGTACATGGCTGGGCGAAGCTTTGAATTAAACGGCCATCATGTCTGATTTATGTCTTAATGTCTTCTCGATGGTTCAAAAAAGAGGTTTTAATTTATAAGCGATTAAGAAAATGGGCGTATTTGATGATAAAATGGTTTTTTTGCATTGTCAATACAAGATTGAATTTTCGCTTATGCATTATGTAACAATTTTCTGCTTCAATAATATTTATCAATGACATCTCTCTCTCTCTTTCTCTCTCTCAGTCACGAAATGCAGTTCTTCGAAGTAGCAGTATCCTCAAGGCTTGTAAAATTCATTGTCATACTCTCTCTCTCTCTCTCTCTCTCTCTCAATTCCTATACGCGCAATTATAGAGTATCAATATCGTCATGACTTCTAAAATCCATATCTATAGCCTCTCTCTCTCTCTCTCTCTCTCTCTCTCACACACACAATAAAAGATAATTCTTGAAGGGTTAAACATACAAATAGCAAATCCAACCTACATCTGTAGCCTCTCTCTCTCTCTCTCTCTCTCTCTTATGGCACCACCTTTCTCGAAAGAGCCAATAAGCATGATATCGTCAGTACACCAGATTCCATTTGTTTGTGATAGTGGCAGTTACAGTGAAGTTACGGTGAAGTTACAGTGAAGTTACAGTATCTGGGATATTTCTGCTGTAACATTTAGTTTAAACTGCATATGAGGAAATTACTGTAAGGCTGTGTGGTAACTGATGGTATAACTATATATACATACATATATATATATATATATATATATATATATATATATATATATATATATATATATATATATATATATATATAATTTATATATTTATATATTGGGTAAATTAATAAGCTCTGGATAGTTAGTACCAAGTCTTAAAAATGTAATAACTTAATTTTAAATACAGATACATAAAAAAATGGCACTGATATATAAAATAAAATGACTAAATTTTGCCTAGAGTGTCTACTTAGAAAAAGATAACTTAATTTTATCTAGAGACACATAAAAAAATGCATTGCCATTTAAAATGAACTGACTCAAATTTGCCTAAATAATCCCTCATATTTCGTGAAAAAAAAAAATAAAAAATAAATTTTATCTAGAGATAACTATATAGAAAAACTGCATTGCTATATAAAATAAGTTACTAAAATTTACATAAAGAATATTTTATATTTCATTTAAAAATTAGTTACAAAATGCAACTCATCAAATATAGAGAATCTGTATCACTATATTTTCCTATATCAACACAGCTTTGATAAACATTTTTTAAAGGGAAAACATTGGAACAAATTTAAATTTAAAAAACACTAATTGAACTATGAAGAATCAATGCAAAAAAAAAACATTTAAACTTATATACGTAAAATAAAAATTGGAAAAAAAAATATCAGTAATCAACGTCAAACAAAAGATATTCGACCAAATTTACGCACAGAAATTAATAAAAAAAAACATACAATGGAAATCAATACCGAAATCGATTCACCAGAAACAAAAAAAAATATATATATGGAAATTAATAAAAAACAAAAACATATTAGAAATCAACGCAGATTTTTTTCACCAGAAACAAAAAAAAATATGTAAAAAAATTATGAGAAATCAATACAAAAATTGTATCACCAAAAACAGATGAACATATGGAAATTAGAGAAAAAAAAACAGAAAAACATATTAGAAATCAATACCGAAATCGATTCACCAAAAACAAAAAAATATGGAAAAAAAATAAATATATATATATATATATATATATATATATAAAAAAATAATATATATATATATATATATATATATTAACTTTATCACATACACAATTGTTCTGTGCATTAGTAGAATTACTAAAATTCAAACTGGATATCTATTGGAGTTTTTATTCAAAAAGTTACAAGCTTTTCTTGGACAAACAATTATCAAGCATCCGTACAATTGTACGGATACTTGATAATGTGGACTGTTTGTCCAAGAAAGCTTGTAACTTTCTGAATAAAAACTCCAATAGATACCATCCAGTTTGAATAGGTCCTTTTAGTATATATATATATATATATATATATATATATATATATATATATATATATATATATATATACACACATATATATATATATATATATATATATATATATATATATATATATAAAAAATATATATATATATATATATATGTTAGATGTCAATACAGATTTTAATTCACAGAAACATGAAAAAAAAATTATGAGAAATCAACACAGAAATCGCCTCACCAAAAAAAAAAACGAAAAAAATATGGAAATTAATTAAAAAAAACAACAAAACATATATTAGAAATCAATACAGATTTTATTCACCAGAAACCCCCCCCAAAAAAAGACTAAATTCCCCAAAGGGAACATTCGCCTGACAAAACAAAAGGTGATGAACGGAACGAGTTTTAAAAGGCAGGGCACAACACTTCAAAAGGTACTCGACCAGACAGAACTGTTTCTCATCTAATTTGGCGGAGCGTTTTATAACAGTGGCCCTGGTGATCTCTTGTAAGAGAGATTGGGCAATATCGCTCTTGTGATCAACCACTGGCGGTGAATGACGCAAGAGAATGCGTGTGTGTGTGTGTGTATGTGTGGTGAAAGGAGTCGCTGTTTGGCATTTATACGATTCCATCATCTGCCGAAAAAAGAGTAACTCCAGTTTCATTTAAAACAAGTGAAAAATACGCCGAAGTTTCTTCGGCGCAATCGAGTTTTCAGTACAGCATATAATCAAGGCCACAGATAATAGATCTATCCTTCGGTGGTCTCGGTATAATTCTGTATGAGCAGCGGCCCATGAAACTTTAACCACGGCCCGGTGGTGGACTGTCCTATATCGTTGCCATAAGCACGATTATGGATAACTTTATCCTTAAATAAAATAAAAACTACTGAGGCTAGAAGGCTGAAATTTGGTATGTTTGATGACTGGAGGGTGAATGATCAACATACCAATTTGCAGCCCTCTAGCCTCAGTAGTTTTCAAGATCTGAGGGCGGACAGAAAAAGTGCGGATGGACAGACAAAGCCGGCACAATAGTTTTCTTTTACAGAAAACTAAAAATAAATGCCATTTTAAACCTTTTAAACAGCACAATGTCACCACAAAGAAATGATAGCTAAAATCACAGATAGTTGAAATGCTTCCCATCTTATTTATGGCCTGACGTCACTACGTTACGCCTTTGTATAACGGCGCCGAACAGAGCAAATTTAATGCTCACTAAACTGAAAAATTTGACCGGAGACAAGACAAAATATGTTTATGAAATGGCGTAAAGTTTTTACGCTCTGAACACCATAAAAAAACCTGATAAACACGTGAGCATAACCACACACGCCTGATGCAGAATGTGAGTAGATACGCTCCTGCTTGTGAGGAGAGGAGAGAGAGAGAGAGAGAGAGAGAGAGAGAGAGAGAGAGAGAGAGAGAGAGAGAGAGAGAGAGAGAACTGAAACCAATTATAACCCCAGAATGGTCTCTTGTTCTCTTTTTCCCGGCGGTAATTTCGGGAAAAACCAAAGGACGCCTCCATTACCCGAGCGCCATTCTCAGACAGCACTTTTAGTTTTCTGTAAAAGAAAACTATTGTGCCGGCTTTGTCTGTCCGCCCGCACTTTGTCTGTCCGCCCGCACTTTTTCTGTCCGCCCTCAGATCTTCAAAACTACTGCGGCTAGAGGGCTGCATATTGTTACGTTGATCATCCACCCTCCAATCATCAAACATACCAAATTGCAGCCCTCTATCCTTAGTAGTTTTTTATTTTATTTAAGATAGCTATAGTCGTGGTTCTGGTAACGATATATAGGCCAGGCTACCATCGGGCCATGGTTAAAGTTTCATGGGCCGCTGCTCATACAACATTATACCGAGACCACCGGAAGACAGATCTATTTTCGGTGGCCTTGATTATAAGGTGTAGCAGCTGTACAGAAAGCTCGATTGCGCCGAAGAAACTTCGGAGCATTTTTTACGTTTTTTTTTCTTCACCAGCGAGTGAAAAGAAAGTTGTACATTTAGTTGCCGCGAAGAAAACGTTCGGATTTGTTCCTCCGACAGAGAGATAACGAAGATGACAAATCATTTCCGTTCGTATTTGCTGTAAAAAGATTTTCCTTTCCTTTTTTCTGGGTGGGGGTTGCTTCCGAGAGCGACCGCGGCGCGTATTCACGTGGAAAAATGTTCAAAGGCGCGATTTCGAGAAGGGATAATTAGGTTATCGCTACTGAATAGAGACCGTGTGGGTGTGCGATTAAAAGAACGTCTTCCAAACCATCATTTCTCATATATTTTCTCGACACGCATAATGCGAAATGGATGGAAATATAGCCCTATCAATCAATGAGTCAATCAATCAAGTGAATGGAAATATATCCCTATCAATCAATGAGTCAGTCAATCAACTGAATGGAAATATATCCCTATCAATCATTGAGTCAATCAGCCAACTGAATGGAAATATATCCCTATCAATCCATGAGTCAATCAATCAACGGAATGGAAATATAGCTCTATCAATCAATGAGTAAATCAGTCAACTGAATGGAAATATATCCCTGTCTATCAATGAGTAAATCAATCAACTGAATGGAAATATAGCCATCTATCAATCAACGAGTCAATCAATCAACTGAATGGAAATATAGCCCTATCAATCAATGAGTCAATCAGTCAACTGAATGGAAATATAGCCCTATCAATCAATGAGTCAATGAATCAACAGCTTTCGAAGTTATGGAAAAAAAAAGTCGTGACAATTCTATAATTAGTGAAAATTGCAAATGAGCCTCAGAAGCAAACTCTTATATTGCTTTTTTCATATTTTGTCAATTACATTTATTCAAAAAGTTTATGATTGGATTAATTGCAAATGTTAAAGTTTCTGACAAAATGCCACTGATCGATTTAATTCCAAAACTTGACAGCCGCTGCTCATTATACTTTGGACGTTCACGCAACAAATGTTTAATTGTTGTCACTACTTTGCGCTGGGAGGATGCAGGAGCGGGGTTATGGGGGTTTTAGGTATTACAATTTATAAATTAAGGGTTGCTGTAAGAGAAGCAGGAACCAGGTTTCCCTAAAATCCCCCACAACTTAAAGCTTCAATCTCCCGAAGTACTATCTCTCTACCAGCTGTCCTTAAACCAAAATCCAAAATCTTGAAGTACTATTTTTAAGCTTTCTAAACCTCCCGAAGTACTATTTCTCTACCAGCTTTCCTTAAACCTCCAAAATCGAAGCTTCAATCTCCCGAAGTACTATTTCTCTACCAGCTTTCCTTAAACCTCCAAAAATTGAAGCTCTAATCTCCCGAAGTACTATTTCTCTACCAGCTGTCCTTAAACCTCCAAACTGAAGCTTTAATCTCCCGAAGTATCATTTCTCTACCAGCTTTCCTTAAACCCCCAAAATCGAAGCTTTAATCTCCCGAAGTACCATTTCTCTACCAGCTTTCCTTAAACCTCCAAAATTAAAGCTTCAATCTCCCGAAGTACTATTTCTCTATCAGCCTTCCTTAAACCTCCAAAATCAGCGATTTCATCTCCCGAAGCATCTCTACCAAGTCTGCAACTACAATTCACAAATTAGGGGTTACTGAAGGAAAAGCAGAAACCAGCTTTCCTTCAAACCCCCCAAAATAGAAGCTTTAATCTCCCGGAGTACCTACAGACTTTGCAACATCATCGTAGTCATTACAAATCGCCAGTGACCGGACGCGATGATCCCAGAGTCGCCGACTGCGGCACCTGAGCTTAATAATTCAAGGAACCTCAAATCGTTATAAATAGCAGAACGTCGATGGGAGACTGGTCCGATATTGCGTAGACTCTGGGACGGACTTTGAATAATTCAGAATGAGGCGATTTTTTTTTTTTTTTTTTTGATTTTGTTCATCGTTATAGTACATTGTCTTTGATAAAATGGGAATGCAGATGCATGCACACACTTTCATATACGTGTATATATATATATATATATATATATATATATATATATATATATATATATATATATATATATATATATATATATATATATATATATATATATATATATATATATATATATATATATATATATATATATATATATATATATATATATATAAATATAAATATATATATATATATATAAAGATAAAGAAAAATTTTTGTAGGCAAAAGAAGGTGAATTTCAGTGGCTATGAGAAAGAGAGGCTACATGAACAACGGTGAGGACAGTACAATATATGATGGTACTGCCTAACGGGTGTTCCCATTCGTCAATTAACCTTTTGTACTCTTCAACTTCATAACCAAAAATTGGAGTCACTTTTTACATTATTGCATTTTTACGCTCTCTTATCCATTCATACGCCGATCCATATACTTATACTTATTAGAAATAACATGATAATTTATAGGTAGAAACTTAAAATAAATCTTAAAGAAAAGATAAAACATCGTTTATAAATCTGATTGGAAAACAACCTGCTTAGAACCATGACAACTAAATACTCATTTTGACCTGTGGTGAAATTCATACAATTTTTTACTCACAGATAAATTGGTACCTTTGACTTCCGCTGAAAATATATATACTCATTTGACTTAATTTAATTCAGATATTCATCTGCCTCACGGCAAAAAAAAAAAAAAATTATACAATTTTTGACTCATTGAAAAATTGGTACCCTTTGACTTCCGGGGAAAAGCTTGCTCTCATTTGACTTACTTTAGTACACATACCCATCTGACTCACGACTAAATGGACTCTCATTTGACTCACCTCTTC
Organism: Macrobrachium rosenbergii; assembly: GCF_040412425.1. Lineage (NCBI taxonomy): Eukaryota > Metazoa > Arthropoda > Malacostraca > Decapoda > Palaemonidae > Macrobrachium > Macrobrachium rosenbergii. The sequence goes on along the minus strand of NC_089755.1, from coordinate 58,813,566 downwards.
GACGGCAGCCTGGGCGGCGTTATTCGGTGCCAAGGACTTCCGCCTGTCGCGTTTCTTCTCGGCCGCCGTCATTTTTCCCCCCACAAAAAAAAGACCTCTAATTTCGAGTCTACAAAAGCCAGGGGCGTAACAATGGAGATTTAATAAAAGATCGTATCAGGACGAGCAGCGGCGGGCTCTTAGTTCAATATCGTTTTTGAGATTAATGCCGTTAATAAGATCTTTTGTCATCAGACCACGGGCAGGTAATTGGATTCACTGGTTGGAAACGATTTTCACTGAGTTTCACTTTGACTGACAGCTTTGACCGTGCATCCCTGTCACATTTGCCCGGCAAGGATACCAAGTAACAGTGTCTTCATTTCCCTAAGAACTGTTTCATACAGTTTCGATACAGGTCGGAAACTCTGACAACAATATACATCTATCCTTCCACATACTCATCCAAGACACCTCTTGGTATAATCCTTTCTATATTGCATACACCAACCGGAAATGCACTGCGCAGTTTCATGACAGTTCCAAGTTTCACGACAGTTCCAATTTTCGTGGTCATTCCATAACAGTTTTAGTCACACGCTCTGAAAAAATTAGGAATAGAATTCCTTCGTTTTCAGAAATGAATTACATTCTTTTTTAGCACACTTCAGTGCCACATACGTGGTTTTGAGTGCCTGAGCACTTGGGGTCAAAGTTCATTTTACCTTTAGGCGTGTTTCCTGGAATGTAAATATATAATATGCACAAACACGTGACCACAAACACGTCGATTGTCACTTTTATATGTTTGTATTTCTCGGAATGGAACACGCAACGATCTCATATAAAAAAACCAATAAATCTATAAAGTTTTATAGAATATAAAAATGCACTTACGACAGATGCTTCAGAATAACATCTATTAACATTTGTCATTTACATGTAAAACAGGGAAATAGCTGATGGACAAGAATGTGGGAAGGAGGAAGGGAAGTCATTTTCAACACCCTAAAAAAATTGCGTCACAAAAAACTCAACTCTACAAAATAGCAGGTGTTTTTCTCCTACAAAAAAGACATGACACTTCCATAAATGAAAAACCAGTAAATCAATAAAACCAATTTTAGTTTTTAACTCTAAACCTCACAACATTGGCATGTTAATTTCCTCAGGAAAAAACACACAATGTACATGTACACATACATGTACATACAAACAGCAAATCGTACAATAAAACTGGGGAATATGTATTGTAAGGATCTCAATAATAATTCGTCCACGCACCTTAGAATTAGAGGAAGCTGATTAGAAGGCATTCCAAGTAAATACCTGAACAAAACCTCAGCTTCTAATTTCTCAGTTGTAGAGAGAGAGAGAGAGAGAGAGAGAGAGAGAGAGAGAGAGAGAGAGAGAGAGAGAGAGAGAGAGAGGCTGAAAACAGTGAGAGCTGAAACATCATACAATGTATCTCAACTTTAGTATGGATTCAAAACAACGGAATAATGAGAGAGAGAGAGAGAGAGAGAGAGAGAGAGAGAGAGAGAGAGAGAGAGAGAGAGAGAGAGCTGTGTTTCATGTCAGTACAATAATGCAATCCCTTACTATAACCCCAAAGTCGGTCAGAGCTACCATACCGACACCATCATACGCCTGTTGATGACGGAATGTAAACACTGACAGAGACCGAGATTAAAATGACACAGAAAGACAGGATAAACTGGATAGATATATATGACATTAAAGCAAGGAATTAGATGACTAATTTTAAAGGAGAAATAAGGCAGGACCCTCGACGTGACAACATCGTGGGCGAAGAAAAGCACACGTGGCAACGCAGTCCCATGCGTGCATCCCCGGGGATATTTTGCCTATCAACATTTTACTATGCTATACCATTCCAGAACTCTGAAGGTTGTGGCCTTAGCTTTCCCTTAAAATATCCAGGAAATAAAATCACTTGGATTCCCCACGTAGACACTATTCCCAGGAATTTTTCACTGGAACTATGTTCCGTTAATCGATACCAGAAGTTGGAATTCTCGTTAAAAATTTCAAATGAAGAGTGCGAGGTTCCCGTGTAGAGCTATGTCATAAATGCGATCTAGATTACATCCACTTGGCATCAGAGTGTGGATATTGTTATCAACTTTTCCAATCTGCGTTCTTGTGACATTTGTAGCAAGGGATTTAAAGAGACTCAGGACTCGTCGTGTCGATTTTGCCTTTCGCCCATGCGTTCATCAACAGCACACAAACACACAAACGATATTTACACCTGCTGGACGCACAGTTGCGACAGACACTGGCTACGCTCGCCTGCCTGGGACCATTATAAAGAGGTTGCCGCTGGCTGGCGCCCAGCGAACCGCTATCCCGCCGCTAGGTGGCTCCACCTCTCAGCTGACTTCCGAAAACTTTCGTACGATTTTCCATCTTTCGTCTGATAGCGGAAGTTCGTTGTTCGTCATCTGGAGTTAGCGGGGACCGTAGTACGGAAGTGGACCTTTCCTCTGACGCAATCTTGTTGTCGTCTGAGCAAACGGCGCCAAGATACTACGCCGAAAAATGCGACTGGAAATCACGGTGGATAGTACTAGGCATCTTTACGTCTGTAGTGAATCACGTGTCCGGGTGAGTACGTCTGAACATCGTTAAGCCTGATGCCTTGCTAGCGGCCAAAAAAACGAGACGAAGGTACAAATAAAAAGGTTATCTAGTGCTTATGTTCAATGAGCCCTGATGTCTTTAAATTACTGACTGACAAGAAGTCATAATATCAGACATTCAAAGACAGCATGACAAGAGATTTGATAAGTCTTTGATGATGTATCTTTGTGACGAAGTGAAGTTGCTTTTCTCTTACCAAAGAATAAATAGATAAATAAAATAAATAAATAAATAAATAAGTAAATAAATAAAGCAGTTACGATTTCCCAGAGTAAAAGAACGTCAGATTAAATTTCGAACTTTCACAGCTACGGCGATTCGAGCTAAGTTTGAGCTGACACCCTCTAGGGAAATAATGTATGGAGTTGTAAGGTGGTAAATCACCACTAAATACAAAATTAGAGAATGAATATAGCAATGACAATAATCTTACTTTTCCCCTTAACATTCATTACTAATGGAGAGGCCCTTAAGATTCAAAATATTATTAATAACTTCTTAACACATGTACATATGCATTATGTATTATGTATTCATACTTACACATGTAGATATCAGTATATGAATAATGCCACTGATAAATCAAAAGTACCTTGAAGCATTTTGATAAATGTCTATACTTATATCTGTTAACACAAGGTAATTAATTTTTATCATGGAAACCAATGCATACCTATATTCATTCATATCTGCTAACATAACGCATTTAGTTTTCATTATGGAAAAAAATATTCTTAAACCTTTTCATAATAAATATATGCCAACACTTATACCAACACCAATTATTAATTATTTTCATTATGGAAAATATGCCACTGGACAAATCACTTTTTAAGAAACAGTTTAGAAAACTTCGAACAGAGCATACGGCCGGCATTCCAACCCGACTCCCGATATCCCCTGGAATTGTGGCGAGACTGTAAATTTACTCAGAAACACACGGGGAGAGATGTCATGCATAGCAAGGCACAGAAACGGCCACTTATCACGATGTAGACAAAAAGCTATATGCTGAATTGCAGGGTGAATGGAGAATGCCCAAAACGTACAAAAGAAAGTTGAAATGGGTTCACGAAAGGGAAGCAAAAATTTGTCGTTTGCTAACGACCAGAACATGCATGGTAGGTTATTATTAAGATTTGTTTTGTAAAATGACACATTTCCAAGGTTTTTTTATTGATGGTTTCAGAGGAATTTTTTTTTAGTTCACGTGTCAAGGTGGGAGACCCGTTTCAGGTATAAAGAGAAAGAACTGAATATATATATATTTTTTTTAGGTTAAACCAAACTTAAGACACTGTTATCCACATGTAAAATCACACAGACATACGCACCCATATATATTGATTTATATACATACATACACGCACACACACATATATATAATTACATACAAATTATTTTTTCTCACATATACTAAGCCACAAATGTTATTCAACCTTATATATAAAAACCATGTCACCAAGACATATAATAATAATAATAATAATAATAATAATAATAATAATAATAATAATAATAATAATAATAATAATAATAAAGAATAGCAAACCCAGTGAGAGAATGAATGAAAGTATCACTATGGGTAGTATTCCAGTGTTCTCCCAAAGGATAATATCCTTT
>NC_089755.1:58786797-58804297 GCF_040412425.1 Macrobrachium rosenbergii | reverse complement strand
AGTATTTAAATGTGTCGAAGTTTCCTCGACGCAATCGAGTTTTCTGTACAGCCGTATAATCAAGGCCACTGAAAATAGATCTATCTTTCGTTGTTCTTGGTATAATGCTATATGAGCCGTGGCCCATGACAATTTAATCATGACCCGGTGGTGGCCTAACCCATATCGTTGCCAGAAGCACGATTATGGCTAACTTTAACCTTAAACAAAATAAAAACTACTGAGACTAGAGGACTGCAATTTGGTATGTTTGATGATTGGAGGATGGATGATCAACATACCAATTTGCAGGCCTCTAGCCTCAGTAGCTTTTAAGATCTGAGGGCGGAGAGAAAAAGTGCGGACAGAAAAAAGTGAGGGAGGGCAGACAAAGCCGAAACAACAGCTTTCTTTTACAGAAAACTAAAAAGGAAACAAGAAATACCGCATTAAAATAGTGGTTTCTATACCATCTTAAAACACACCTATTACAAAACATACGATTTAAGGCGTCGTTCCTACTAACCTCTTCATAAAGTTGAATATTTTAAGAGGCGCCTTCGTCTTTTCAATCATTAATTAGCATAGACATGCAATAGATATGGGGGGGGGTAGGCATAATGAAGTCAGCTTGGATGACATTATTGAACGGATGTCACGAATTTAATGACTTCATTTTTTTACGATGCTAGAGAAAATAATTGTGATGATGTCAATAATACTGAATATTATAACATTTTTTGAGTATCTGATCTAAGTACAAAAATGGCAAACAGACACTCCAGCTGGGAAGCTACTGCAAAGAGAGAGAGAGAGAGAGAGAGAGAGAGAGAGAGAGAGAGAGAGAGAGAGAGAGAGAGAGAGAGAGAGAGGGCTGACTGAATTAATAGTTTTATGCTTTATATCACAGCATTATTATGTTCTTAATGTCAAAACGAGAGAGAGAGAGAGAGAGAGAGAGAGAGAGAGAGAGAGAGAGAGAGAGAGAGAGAGAGACTGAATGACTGAATTAGTTTTATGTTTTATGTCACAGCAATATTATGTATTATGTCCTCAAAACGAAACGAACGAGAGAGAGAGAGAGAGAGAGAGAGAGAGAGAGAGAGAGAGAGAGAGAGAGAGAGAGAGAGAGAGAGAGAATGACTGACTAATTAGTTTTATGTTTTATGTCACAACAATATTACAATATTATGTCCTCAACGACGAAACGAACGAACGAGACAGAGAGAGAGAGAGAGAGAGAGAGAGAGAGAGAGAGAGAGAGAGAGAGAGAGAGAGAGAGAGAGAGAGAGAGAGAGATTCATTTTCCCTATTATTCAGTCATTACAAAGACCTACATCAACAACAAGGTGCCTGTCAGGTACAGATTAAAGGTGCTTGTGGATGGGAGGTTAAAGCCATCAGTGGGACCCCTATCCCCCCTTTGGAGGGGGGGCCTAAAAACTCCATCCCTAAGGGGAGCGGGGCCTATACCTCCCCTTTCACTAGGGGGGCCTATACACCCCTCCCGTTCCCACGGTATTCCCACTTGAAGCTCATTTGCATTGTGCATTAACGGCAATAAGTCAATAAAGGCGTGATGAAGAAATGGAGGAGGGGGGAGAGGGGAGGAGGGGGGGGGGGGATGGAGGGGAGGGTGGCTAACTTTTTCAGGGCATATCAGGTCAAGGTCACATTAAAAAGTTTCGATGAGTTTGGGGATTTTTTTTTCAAAGAGCTTAATGTACCACATGTGACTGTTGTCAAAAAGTATTTAGTGTTTTAAATTTAAAAAGATGAATGGTCAGACTTAACAGGGTTACAAATCCGGTTATTATGGTAATAGAGATTTGCGTGACTGTAATAAAGTAAAAATTCTATAGTAGAGAAGTATAGATTTAATAAATTCCTCTATAGAGAATTCTTTTTTTTTTCTTTCATTTCTTTCTGAATAACCTTCTAATAATTCAAAGTAATTTTCGCTTAATCTATGACACAAATTTCCAGCTGTACCCAAAATACTGACCATAACAAAAAACAGCAAAACTTAAAAACAGTGACACAAATTTACCTTTACATATTCTCGCCAACAGCAAGCAGTTTCAATTTACTCTAGTTATCCATTAAGGATAACTAAATTCTAAGTGATTTCTGTCTCTATCTATGACACAAATTTCCAGCTGTAATTAAAATATACTGACCATAACTAAACCAGCAAAACTTAAAACCAATGACATAGATCCAGGTCTAAACATCCTCCACAATGTCAAGCAAATTCAATTTACTTTAGTCACCCAATAAGTGATCTGCATAGAAAACGAGCTTTCTCCTACACAGAGAACGGTCATAGGCAATGCCCACAAATGGCATGAGTTGGGTGACTTAGGTATTCTCGGAAACAAAGGATGTCCACTTTTTGTAATGGACATATTTTTGTTTTTGTTTTTTACTCTGTATTCGTTTTAATACCTTTAATGAATGCATAATAAAAGACTCTAAATAGTTTATACTCGTAATGGACTTGTAAGGTTATTCTCAATTTCATTAACACGGGAAAAAATCGAAAGTAATTTCACTGTGTTTACAATTAAACATTCTGATTCACCATCTTATTTAGGAGGTCCTCGCAGTTTTTATGGACAAAATAAAGGATAGAACAATTTTATGATCCTTTTAACTAACAAAAAGGGGCATCCCTCTATCTTTTTAGAGGTACATTATGAAAACAGAGAATATAATTAATAAACCTTTCAGGGTAATTAACTAAATCTATTAATTATTATTATTATTATTATTATTATTATTATTATTATTATTATTATTATTTATCCTTAAATGACAAGAGAATTTTTAATTAATAAACCTTTTAAGGAAAGTCACTAAATCTATATAATAATAATAATAATAATAATAATAATAATAATAATAATAATAATAATAATAATAATAATTATTATTATTATTATTATTATTATTATTATTATTATTATTATTATTATTATTATTATTATTTATCCTTAAATGACAGGTGAAGACTGGAGCAAGGTCCAGCAGGAGAATTTGGACACTGCAACAGTGCTATAGTAACGTCCACAGTGCGCCAAGCAAGGAACACTTTATGCAGTTCATCCTCCACCTCCAGCCATGCCCCCCTACCCAGATGGAACATAAAAGCTTACAAATACCGGCCCCCACCTCCCTCAAGGATACAAAAACTATCAGTCCATTATCTTTATAACACAATAAATCAAGATATAAAGTGAGGTTACGACTATAGTAATCAAAAGATCAATACAACATAATTAAACCCATTTTGAATAATGTTGTTTTTAGAGAGCAGGCTTTCAATACGCATTTCCCAATGGCACAGAGAAACACTTTTACGTCTATGTGCGTAATTAAAAAGCAAAACGAGATAAAATTTTACGCAGGAAGTAAAAAAGAAAATAAAAAATTAAACTGTAAAATTTCGGTTGCATGGTAATAAACGAACATCTAAGGCCAAAATGAAAAACAACTTGATAAAATTTGATTGCGCCAATATACCAAATGTTTTTTAAAGACAGAAAATAAAAAAAAAAAGTTCAGATTTATTTTCATACACATTGTTTTGGAAAATCGCTGTTCATAACTTTCGTTGAGGGGGAAGAAAAGATGTTTTTTGCTTAAAAAATAGACTGAAGTTTAACTGTAAGGATATCAAAGTATAAAATTTTCATAGTATTTTTAAACGATAACATTTTTGTTAGGAGAATCCAATATTATTAAGAAAGGGCGCATAAAAGAGGATTATCGTTCATTCCAGTTCTTTTTTTTTTATCGGTGTTTAAGAAAAAGAGATTGGAAATACTAATTTGATTCCGAGACTAAACCGCCTTCCTCTCCACACATCCAACTAAGAAAAAGGTAAATAAATAAATAAAATTGAACAAAATCTTAGTAATATGGTGAGCAACCACTTGTACAGCTGTGTATGTGTGTATATATATATATATATATATATATATATATATATATATATATATATATATATATATATATATATATATATATATATATATATATATATATATATATATATATAAATACATATATACATACATATACATACATGTTCAACCTATTTCATATACAAGGATATTTTGCTAACTCGTAAAATAAAAGAGGCATTTCTCACCTAAGCTACCATACTTGCCATATATTTACTTATCAGTTCGCCGATTTCATCGCAAAAAGACATAATGAATTTCCTTTACTATTAAAATTCCATGCACCAAAAAAAAAAAAAAAAAAAACATGAAAAAGTAATATTTTCTCTCCCAAGTCACTTCCGTCCTCCATGTCTTCTTTTTCCTTTCCTGCCCTTTTTCTTTTACTTTTTTTTTAATCCCCTACGTACTCTGTCCTTTTACCTGACAAAAAAAGAAAAAAGAAAAAATAAAAGTTCGAAACTCTTTTGGACAAAGCGTAATTGGGTCTTAACATGGCGCGCGGTAAACTTTTTAGAACAATAGTTAACTCTTGCGCAGTGCAAGCGACTTGATCAGAATTATTTTGCGCGGACAGGGTGAGCAAGCTCGCTCTCTCTCTCTCTCTCTCTCTCTCTCTCTCTCTCTCTCTCTCTCTCTCTCTCTCTCATATATCTTATTATATAGAGCCAGAACCATCATACCGTCATGTTTTCAATATCTACTTAAATTACATCTCTCTCTCTCTCTCCTCTCTCTCTCTCTCTCTCTCCCATATATTTTATTAACTACAGCTATAACCATTAACAGTCACGTATTTCAAAGTCTACTGAAATTACATGTCTCTCTCTCTCTCTCTCTCTCTCTCTCTCTCTCTCTCTCTCTCTCTCTCTCTCTCTCTCTCGCTTTTATAGATATTGAACTTTTGTTGTCTCATTTTTCCCTGACAGCTTTTGTCAATGGAGTACACATTTTCTTGTTATATATTTTCGTGTAAACTCCGAGTAAAAACTTGCCATTTTTTCCGGTGATTTTTCAATGCCGTTCTCCGAGAAAATAGTAGATATGATTTTGTTGGCAAACTTTTAAAAACGGATTAAAAATACTAATTTTTCCGTCTAATATCCTTCCATTAACGTTGTACTGTCTCTATTTTTCGCTTATATTTTTTGGGCTGAATTTCAAAATTATAATACTGAATCATCATTATAAAGGTAATAAAAAGCATCAAGAGGCCTCTCACTTGTAATTAATCTGTCCAAAGCATAAAGGTGGTTCATTCATTAGATTCTAATTTTCCTCATACTTTTTCTTTCTTACAAATTATTCATTCAGTTTATTCACTGAGTGTTCCCGGACTTTCCATGTGACGAAAAGAGTTTAAAATGTCCTTCGCATTATCTATGAATTATTCAATTTCTTGTAATAATAATAATAACAATAATAATAATAATAATAATAATCTATGAACTATTCAGTTTTTTCCAATAATAATAATAATAATAATAATAATAATAATAATAATAATAATAATAATAATAATCTATGAACTATTCAGTTCTTTGCAAGAATAATAATAATAATATATGAACTATTTAACTTTTTCCAATAATAATGATAATAATAATAATAATGATGATAATAATAATAATAATAATAATCTAGGATCTATTTAACTTTTCCCAATAATAATAATAATAATAATAATAATAATAATAATAATAATAATAATAATAGCAGCAACAGTAGAAATAGCAGCAGCAGCAGAAGTAGTAGTAGTAGTAGTAGTGGTAGTAATAATAGTAACCGTAATCTCAGACTGGATACTTGACTTGAGGCATTGTCAAGGAATTCGATAAACGAGGAAGCCAATGAGAATCGCACAATGGTTACCCTTAGGCTCGTCTGGAACTCGGCTAATTGGTAAAGGGTGCAGGGCAGGAGAGAGAGAGAGAGAGAGAGAGAGAGAGAGAGAGAGAGAGAGAGAGAGAGAGAGAGAGAGAGAGAGAGAGAGAGAGAGAGAGATTTTTTTTTTTTTGGAAAGGCAAAGTTATTTAACTGGTAAGAAAGTATGTCATGGTATACTTTCCAAAGACTTAGATTAATGCTAAGTCCAAATTCATTTAACTGTTTTAGATAATAAAGATATATATATATATATATATATATATATATATATATATATATATATATATATATATATATATATATATATATATATATATATATATATATATATATATATATATATATATATATATATATATATATATATATATATATATCGCTGCAGGACGAAGGCCAAAATAATTTTCTAAAATATTCCCTCGATGATTTTTATTTCCTATGTTACAAAACCAATCCATTATGAAAGATTTACCGGACAAAGAATGGAAGAAATAATTTATACGTGACTTTATTCAAATCCTCTACCACAAAACAACTCATTATCATTAATTACAAGTAATTAGGATATATAGATTCATTTCGCCATTGTGCAATCTGCTTTTGTTTGTTTCCTATTGTTCTACCTCATGAAATATTTGAGGCAAAATGATCACCATTTGCAACAATAGCTTTGAAATTATTTCGGTCATTTTCGTGAATAAATCTTCAGAGACCTTCAGAGAGAGAGAGAGAGAGAGAGAGAGAGAGAGAGAGAGAGAGAGAGAGAGAGAGAGAGAGAGAGAGAGAGAGAGAGAGATTCAGGAGCGTTACTACAAAACTTACTGATTTCTTCTCTTAATAACAACACACACAGAGAGAGAGAGAGAGAGAGAGAGAGAGAGAGAGAGAGAGAGAGAGAGAGAGAGAGAGAGAGAGATTCAGTAGTGTTACTGTTAAAACTTACTGATTTCTTCTCTTAATAACAGAGAGAGAGAGAGAGAGAGAGAGAGAGAGAGAGAGAGAGAGAGAGAGAGAGAGAGAGAGAGAGAGAGAGAGGCACTTTTAAGAAAGGCAAATGTTCCGTGGATTTTTAGGCTGTTGTCCAAAGTGCTTTCTGAGGACGAACATAAAAACTCCATTTACCCTCAGCCAAAAATCCTCAGGGTCAAGTGTTCGACAGAGAAGGACCCTTAATTCTATTCTGCTTTACTTCTTTTTTTCTTTCTTTTTATTTTGAGCCTCTTCGTAAGACTGTTCTCAATATTTCTTTCATTTTCTCTTTCTCTCAGTGATTACTTTTGATTTCACTTTATTTTCCTTCCCACCTCGTAAATTCTTTTCTACTATATTCTATTTATATTTCCTTTTTTCCATTTTTCATTTTCTCTTTCTCTCTAAGCCTTCTATTTTCCTTCCCGCTTCGTAAATTCTTTTCCGTTTCATTGCATTTCTTTTCTCTCAGTAATTTCTAACCTATTCCTGCGTTTTTTTTATTCTTCCCTGAATTGAATTTCTATTCTATTTTATTTTCATTTACTTTACAGATATCTGCCACGATTCTATTTCGATTTTTTTTATTCACATCCCAAATTCTATTCTAGTTTGCATATTTCATTAAGGAAAACAGCATTCGTCTTTAGATGTCGTAATATGATAAAGTAAAAACAAAATATTTGATCTATAATAGACTTATCTACACGAGTCAACTGAATGTCAGTGATATGGGTATGAAAAATGCAAAGAAGTTTATATACACCTGCTGACAAATAATTAATATTACTTATTTCAAAACTAAAATAGACTTCATGCCCGAGAGAGAGAGAGAGAGAGAGAGAGAGAGAGAGAGAGAGAGAGAGAGAGAGAGAGAGAGAGAGAGAGAGATCCTGCTTGAAACAAAGTGAAAGAAATATAGAGAAGCAACAAATACTGCTTTAGAGAGAGAGAGAGAGAGAGAGAGAGAGAGAGAGAGAGAGAGAGAGAGAGAGAGAGAGAGAGAGAGAGAGAGAGAGATCCTGCTTTAAACAAAGAGAATGAAATATAGCGACGAAACAAGGTCCTGTTTTAGAATGAGAGAGAGAGAGAGAGAGAGAGAGAGAGAGAGAGAGAGAGAGAGAGAGAGAGAGAGAGAGAGAGAGAGAGAGAGATCCTGCTTGAAATAAAGAGAATGAAATATAGCGAAGAAACAAGCTCCTGTTTTAGAGAGAGAGAGAGAGAGAGAGAGAGAGAGAGAGAGAGAGAGAGAGAGAGAGAGAGAGAGAGAGAGAGAGAAACTGGCCCTTATGCATACGCGTCTGTACGAACGTGTCCCTTTCTCTGAAGATAATAAGTAGCAGATATATATAACCGGGAAACAAAAGAGGGTTCATCCATTCACAAGTAAAAAGAAGAAAAAAAAAAAAAATCCAACTTTCTCCTTTTCATAATATTCTCTTCTAACAAAGATTTGACTCTACGTACTCCTCCATTCTCGTAGACTTGCCAGACTAATATTCATAATGGATATCTCTGATTCCTGCTTTGTAGACCGTCTACTAAGGAGACCAGGTAAAGGTCTTTTGTTGAATTGTAACAATAAGGGGGTTGTGGGGGGGGGAGTTTGGAGGAGAGAGAGAGTGTGTATTAGGGAGTGGGGAGGTTATGAAATTCGTTGCGTAATATGCAGCGTATATACGCACGCTCTCAAGGTCATGTAGATTTCAAGGAATAAGTACGAATTTTAATCAGGCGAATCTTGTGAATTTTCAGTAATTTCTCGACAAGCCGATAATTATTTTTTGGGATATTACAGATTTTTGATAATAAAAAACTATAATAAACAGCAGCTTAACAATGTTATGATGTAGGAATGGAATGGAATGGCATATAGAATTTTGGCCGAAGGCCAAGCGCTTGGACCTATGAGGTCATTCAGCGCTGAATCGGAAACTGACAGTAAAAGTTTTAAAAGGTGTAACAGGAGGAAAGCCTCGCAGTTGCACTATGAAACAATTGTTAGGAGAGGGTGGAAAGTAAGATGGAAGACGGAAGAAAGAGAATATGAAAGGAGGTGCAGTAAAAGGAATGAAAGGGGTTGCAGCTAGGGGCCGAAGGGACGCTGCAAAGAACCTTAAGTAACACCTACAGTGCCCCGCATGAGGTGCACTGACAGCACTACCTCCCCTACGGGGATGTTATGATGTAGGTTTAAAAGCCACGAGATATATACGATATTCAAGGCATTACGATCAATATTATATAATCTAAATACTTTTACTCACTCAAATAATTATATTAACATCTTAACATCTTGTTAAAATCCAAAGATCATGTTAAAATCCAAAGATTGGTCGTTAAAAGAAAACGACAAACATACCCGTTGGTTTATCGTTCCAGCCGTATCAGCCATTTGTTGCTAGCCAACAAATACCAGTATTGACCAGCCCCGAGACTGATCATTTCAAAAGAATTTCTCCGCTTCCTTTCCCAAAAGAAAACACAACGCGATCTCTCGACTGCAGCCGAGCCGTGAACTCTGAACTTTCCCTCCGCTGTGGCTTTGGGAATTAGGCCAACAGAACAAGCGCCCGACACTTTCGGTTATTTAACGCTTTTGGGAAACAGACGGGAGCCGAGGGTACGGCTCTCAGAGAGAGAGAGAGAGAGAGAGAGAGAGAGAGAGAGAGAGAGAGAGAGAGAGAGAGAGAGGGTGCATAAACATTCTTAAGGCAAATAGTATTTAAAACTATTGGCGTTTACAAATCTAAACACAGTACTATTACTAGATAAAGAGAGAGAGAGAGAGAGAGAGAGAGAGAGAGAGAGAGAGAGAGAGAGGGTGCATAGACATCCTAAAGGCAAATAGTATCTAAAACCAGTGGCGTTTACAAATCTAAACAGTGATATTACTAGGTAATTTGAGAGAGAGAGAGAGAGAGAGAGAGAGAGAGAGAGAGAGAGAGAGAGAGAGAGAGAGAGAGAGAGAGAGAGAGAGAGAGAGAGAGAGAGGCTGAAAAGTGTTACTACAAAACTTAATGATTTCTTCTTCTCTCAGAGAGAAAGAGAGAGAGACTGTTTATCATTCCTACGACTTACTGTGGATAGTTAAGTGCCTTTGAATCAGAGAGTCTGAGTTTGCAAAAGATACTTCAAAAAGCTAATTTTCACTTTTGGTTCTCTGGGTTCAACCTCACGTTTTTCCTGCTTCCTTTTCTTGTAATCTCTGGGCCTGGGCTACACACAAAAACTGAGCTATACGTCCCATACCTCTCCCCATTTACGAAACCAAAACATAAAATTAAATAAAAAAGGAATGCTAAATTAATCTGGTAATCAGGAATGACATTTGAAGTGTTCAAAAGTTCTTGACAATCCGGCAATCAACCTGCCCCTTTGGCTCCCTCAATTTCAAAATCCAAAAAGGAGTCTTTGACCACAAGGACAACGAAAGAAAGAAAGAAAGAAGAAGAAGAAGAAGACGCCGAGCGAAAGAAGATAGCAAACACGGAGGCCGATCATGAGGGTATTTACCAAAAAAATCGATTGGAGGCGAAGAGCAAAAGGAGATTGCATTTTCCCCAAGGATGATATCTTGAGGGTCCAACGTTTGGGAAAAAGTGTGTGTGTGTGTGTATATATATATATATATATATATATATATATATATATATATATATATATATATATATATATATATATATATATATATATATATATATATATATATATATATAGAGAGAGAGAGAGAGAGAGAGAGAGAGAGAGAGAGAGAGAGAGAGATAAATCAAAACTATAAATAGCAAACGTTCAGTGGTAACTAATGTAGTCTATTGTATAAATGCACGTATATACTATACATAAATAGAGACACGTATAGTATGCACGTATGAACAGATGCGCGGATGACTAAACAAGCACCATGCGAGATCCGGAAAACTTAACTCTAACAAGAAGACTCCTCGTCGGAGCCACAGAATCACGAGGGTTATAACATTCAGAAGTGAATTTCCCCCTCCGAAGTAGCATTGCCACGACACGCAAGTCGTTTACCCCTTCGGCGTCTTCTACAGCAGCTTGTAGATGGGGGCTACATCTCTCTCTCTCTCTCTCTCTCTCTTCTCTCTCTCTCTCTCTCTCTCTCTCGTGATCTGTTCTCTCTCTCTCTTTGCTGATTCCTTCTTTTCTGAAGTTAATTTTCCAGGAATCCAAGTTGTATGCCCTTCAGCGCCTTCTACAACAGCTTCTAGAAGGGCGGGGAGTACATCTCTCTCTCTCTCTCTCTCTCCTGATTCCTTCTTTTCTGAAGTGAATTTCTCCCCTCAAAGTAGCATTTCCACACCACCAATATCAGCTCAAGACGCCCGTCATACCTCCTTCAGCACCTGATACAACAGCTTGTAGAAGTGGGGTACATCTCTCTCTCTCTCTCTCTCTCTCTCTCTCTCTCTCTCTCTCTCTCTCTCTCTCTGCAGCAGCAGCCTTGTAAGAGAGACGTGACCCGACTCCGCCAGGATATTTTAATGCGGAGACATGAAACTTGACATAACAGTCTTACGTGCCGTCGGTGGCATGATGATTGCGCTCTGGATAACGCGTATAAAGTCTTTTGTTTACAACCTTTCTTGGAGGAGGAGGAGGAGGAGGAGGAGGAGGAGGAGGAGGAGGAGGAGGAGGAGGAGGAGGAGGAGGAGGAGGAGGAGGAGGAGGAGGAGCTCTTAGAACAATCTCCAAGCTTTCTTGTTGGAAGGCGAAGTCCACATATATGGAAACGTGGTTGATTACCCATAGATAAAT
The DNA here is from genome assembly GCF_040412425.1 of Macrobrachium rosenbergii. Taxonomy (NCBI): domain Eukaryota; kingdom Metazoa; phylum Arthropoda; class Malacostraca; order Decapoda; family Palaemonidae; genus Macrobrachium; species Macrobrachium rosenbergii. The sequence continues at coordinate 58,792,715 of NC_089755.1, read as the reverse complement.
ACGTGCTCTCTCTCTCTCTCCCTCTCTCTGTCAGGGTTTGGTTTGGAGGAGGAGGAGGAGGAGGAGGAGGAGGAGGAGGAGGAGGAGGGAGGAGGAGGAGGAGGAGGAGGAGGAGGAGGAGGAGGAGGAGGAGGAGGAGGAGGAGAAAGAAAGCTCTTGGCAGAGACTCCACGCTTTCTTGTTGGAAGGCGAAAGTCCGCAAATATGGAAACGTGGTTGACTACCCATAGATAAATACGGGGTCTCTCTCTCTCTCTCTCTCTCTCTCTCTCTCTCTCTCTCTCTCTCTCTCTCTCTCTCTCTCTGTATATAGGTTTCTGGCGCCCCAAATACGCAGAGATAGAAAAGGGCTCTGAAACCCGTCTCTCTGCTGGTTTCTAGAGTGTATGGAAAAGTAAAAATGATTATTATAAGTCTGTTCAAGAGAAACCTGTCGGAATTGCTTCCGAAATTACTTTCCACGAGAAGGAATAACTGTCTGAAATGAAGTTAATTCCAAGGCCAAGAGAGAGACAAGGTTAATGATGCGCCAGGCTTGTTACAAAATGGTAAACACTGGCTCATTATTATTATTATTATTATTATTATTATTATTATTATTATTATTATTATTATTATTATTACTGTAAGTTAAAATATTGTGAAAGATAATGAAAATATTACATTATTAACAAATCCTGACGTAGATATAGCCATATATCATATTTATCAATAGCAGGTTTTTACACTGACATTCTTGTAAATGGAGCATGAATGGAACAGTGACTTATTCCAATGTTTCCTGAAGCTATTCTATTATATAATATATATATATACATATATATATATATATATATATATATATATATATATATATATATATATAGATATAAATACATGTACATAAAAATATATGCATATAGCTTACACACCTTTTACCTTCGTGCAACTGTGCAATCACTTCTTACACAATGCACCTTCAGTCAAACCCAAATTTGGACAAAACTGACTTTTCTGTTGGTACCCCCACAAAAAACCAAGTGAAAACAAAGACTGTCTTTCGAGGTGAGACAATTATTCTCTACTTACCAAAGACCTCAAGTCCCATTTTACCCTCTTTAGAAAGATCACGACTCAACGTACCTGGAAAGATAAAAAAAAAGTATGCACATTAATATAGTGTTCATATTGCTATCATAGTTATATATATACATATAAATATGTAGTTGTATATATATATATATATATATATATATATATATATATATATATATATATATATATATTATTCAGAAGATGCTCCGTATTCGTTTGGAACGAACCCACCACAGGGGCCATTGATTTGAAATTCAAGCTTCCAAAGAGTATGGTGGTCATTAAGAAGTAAGAGAAGGTAAATGGGAAATACAAAAAGAAGATAAAAGAAAAAATAAATTAATGATTTAATAAATAGATAAAAATGTATTTAAATGCAAGGAGAACATCATATATATATATATATATATAAATATATATATATTTATTTATATATAATATATATATATATATATATATATATATATATATATATATATATATATATATATATTTATATATATATACTATGTGCATCTTCAAAAGGTATAAAAATATATATCTCAATAAATAAAAGACATTAGTAGAAGAATGAAAAGTCTTGAACCTACACTCCTAACCAGTGCTAACAAACCATTCAAAGGAGGAGGAGAAGAACAGAATTCTCTCTCTCAGTTCTCTCTCTCGTTAGAGTTCTCTCTCTCTCTCTATATCTATCTCTCTCTCTCTCTCTCTGGTCGGTGTATCCCCGTTATATATTACTTTAATCTCCAGTGCCGACGTTGCTCGGATATATAGATAAGCTCAATCTTCGAGACCATCGAAAATACTCCAGTTTACATAACTCTTCGATTTTAAGCTGCAGCTCAAAGCCATTTAATGCCCCTGGACTGGAATTGTAGCCCGCGTATATCCGAGAGAGAGAGAGAGAGAGAGAGAGAGAGAGAGAGAGAGAGAGAGAGAGAGAGAGAGAGAGAGAGAGAGAGAGAGAGAGAGAGAGAGAGAGAGGCGCATGGAAATCTCGCTCACAGAATCTACAAACGCCTTGCAAATGCATTAGAACATGGGAAGAGTTTTTGCATTCTGCAATTAAAGTGATTTGCCAATGAAAAAAAAACAGATCGACCTTCAAGACAAAAAAAAAAACAAACCAGATCGACCTTCAAGACAAAAAAAAAAAAAAAACCGATCGACTTTCAAGACAAAAAAAAAAAAAAAAAAAAAATAACAGATCGACTTTCAAATTACTCTTTATTTAAATGACAAAAAGCAGGCTGGCTTTTAAAGTGCTCTTTAATTATTGACAAAAAACAGACTGTCTTTCAATGTACTCTTTAATTATTGACAGGAAACAGACTGGCCTTTAAAGTGCTTTTAGTAAATGACACAAAAACAGACTGTCTTTCAATACAAAATAACAGTCTGTCTTTCAAAGTGTTCTTCAACTAACGACAAAAAACAGACTGTGTCACAAAGTGCTTTGTAGTTAATGACAAAAAAGGGCTACGCCTTGAAACAAGAACAGCAAAAATATCGCTTTCGAATATTTGAAATAAATGGACAAAAACCTACGAAAACATTGGCAGTCTTAATGAGGTAAGAAATTCCCACTGAAGAAATCATTGGCAAAAATCAAGACAGCCTTTCAACAACAAGAAAACGAAGCAAAAAAAAAAAAAAAAAAAAAACACGATTCCTTGACACAAGCAAAGAAGGAAAAAACCCCGTTTCAATTACGTGAAACTACTGGCCAAAAAAAAAAAAAAAAAGTAAAAAGTGCGCCGAAGTTTCTTCGGAGCAACCGAGTTTTCTGTACACCAGAAATAGTTTTATCTTTCGGGGGTCTCGGTATAAAGCTGTATGAGCCGCGGCCCATGAAACTTTAACAACGGCCCGGTGATGGCCTGGCCTACATCGTTGCCAGACGCACGATTATGGCTAACTTAAACCTTAAGTAAAAATAAAAAAATGCTGAGGCGACGGGCTGCAATTTGGTATGTTTGATGACTGGAGGGTGGATGATCAGCATCCCAATTTGCAACCCTCAAGCCTCAGTAGTTTTTAAGATCTGAGGGAGGACAGATAAAGCGCGGACGGGCAGACAATGCCGGCACGATAGTTTTCTTATCAGAAAACTAAAAAGCAACCCTGACAATCTCAACGAGAGACAGAAACACTAGCAGTAAAAGGCACGTGACACAGTTACAAACACGCGTAATGTAACCAGCCTACACAAGGATTCAGTTACCAACCATCAGAAGGGTAGGGTGAAAAAAAATATATACATTTCCCCATGTTTCCCCAGCAACTAGGGGGAAAACACTTTTAGCTCGGGCTCCCCTTTAGAGGAGGGGGAACGAAATCTGTTTTGCTCCGGAGTCATCAAACGGAAAGATAATTTTTCCAGCCGTTTGTCGGAAAAGTGATTTGAAAATTCTCTCGGTGCCGTTCACGCAATAAATGGTAAACGCGATCAAATTTTAGCTTCGAAGAGACAAAACGGAAATAAAAAAAAAAAAAAAATTCATGAAAGGAATTAAAAAAAATGCTGTGAAAATGTATCAGGCAGAACGACAACTTTTAAAATAAAAGCCTTTGCGCTCAGTAACTGATTTATATACGATGCTGTAAACGTTATTCTCTATTCATATGATTCTGAATTTCCTTTTTTTTTTTTTTTGTTATTAAGGATTTCATATATCATAGCAATTTTAATTGAATCATTTTCGAATTCGCGATTCGGAGAGTTCGTATATTCTGAAGCCATGATTTGATCATTTCCTTCATTTTCAGGTGGAAATGAATAAGAGATGAGTTCATGCTGCAATTCATTATTAAAATTTTCAATTTACTAAATGAATAACATCCAGGCTATTAGGTAATCAACTGATACTTCAAGTTAAAAAAATGAGACTCGGCCACTTTTTGGGAAGGAGAGAGAGAGAGAGAGAGAGAGAGAGAGAGAGAGAGAGAGAGAGAGAGAGAGAGAGAGAGAGAGAGAGAGAGAGAGAGAGAGAAATTTAATTGCAAATTGTTATGAGTCGTGACAGACAGTGGGTTTGTTACAGATGAAATAATTCTTAATAAGACTCAGCAAACCCCATATATATTATATATGTGTGTGTGTGTGTGTATATATATATATATATATATATATATATATATATATATATATATATATATATATATATATATATATATATATATATATATATATATATATATATATATTTCCATTTTACACTTTAGATACAAACCACTATAATCATAATCATCATCATTATCATTATGCAACTTAATCTGGAGGGTCTCCAATCGGTTCTCGTTCAGTCCAACAAGCGCATCTTTTATTCACAATTTCTCGAATAACTACAATACTTCTCCTAGGCCAGAAATATTCTGAAAAGGCCCTGCCTTTCAATTCTCGTTGAATGTCTCCAAATTTTCATATTTATTTTTTTTTAATCATTTGGGGGAAATTAGTAAGAGCCATAGCGTCTCATTTTAGACTTGAGATAAAGATTGGGATTTTTATTTAAGAATTCTGATTAAAAGATGAAAATTTCATCTAAAATTACAGGAAGCCTAAAATAGTACAAAATAAAGCAGTTCAAATCTCGTTTAATATTTCAGTTGTTCGGTAACATCAAATGACGAAAGTCTGAAGCCGAAATACTTATAAAGTGCTTATGATATACTTATTAAATAAATATTCAATCAATAATTTTTAAGCAAGAGACTGAGTTTTAATTGGCCAACATCCTTTCCATGTTATCAGATTATTGAGAAAAGACAACACGAATCGTTTCAGTATTAAAAAAAAATTAATATTCTGAAATAGCATCAGGTGCACGATTTCAAAATCCTCATTGAATCAGGCTGTGATACTGAACAAGGTCAATTAATGAAATTTTGAAGGCAAGATACTTGAAATATCTTTATTATTATTATTATTATTATTATTATTATTATTATTATTATTATTATTATTATTATTATTATTATTATTATTATTATTATTATTCAGAAGGGCCACTGACTTGAAATTGAATATGGTGCTTATCAGAAAGAAATAACATATGGCAATGGAACTACAGTCAGAAAGAAAAAAATAAATTAACAAATCAATAAATAAACAGATAAAAATGTAAGTAACTTATCAAAATACAGGAGAATTATATTAATAAAAACTAAAAAAAAAAAAATTACGACAAAATGAAACCAGGAATAAAAATGTAACCATTTCCAGTCCCGATAAAAATAAGCATTTAATGAAATATTCCAAAAACATATAAATCTAGATTTAACATTTTCCTTATCAGATTTGCTGTAAACGCCATTTCAAAGCACTTGTCGAGAGTGGAGTGGAAAAAAAAATCTGATTTAATCAGATCCTGCAACTGAAATACTGGAATCCATCGCTTCGCAAAAATCTCTGATTAGTTTTTTATCAAACGGCCATGAATCAAAAGATGTATAATTTTAGTTAAAATTTCCGTGGAAATGTTTTTTTTTTGGTAAAAAAATGATAAAAAGGCGTTTTTTCTGTATCGTTCCTTTTAAACGAGAAAGATCTAGGAGTAGTTTTAATTTCATTCAGCGAGGTATTCCAAAAATATTCTGATGAAAACTTAACGTCTGTTTAAAATGCTTGATTTTCTTTTGTAATGATTTGTTTATGTGACTTGGCGTCGCAAGGTATATGGTCGTCGAACCTTTAGCATGACTGATAGAATATAATACTAATTTGCTTAACTAGAAAAGGTCAGATTCTGTGTAATGATTTGTTTGTGTGATTTGGCGTCGCAAAGTATATGGTCGTCGAACCTTTAGCCCGACTGACAGAATATAACACTAATTTACTT
>NC_089755.1:58771797-58781797 GCF_040412425.1 Macrobrachium rosenbergii | reverse complement strand
TTATTAAATGCCTAGGCACCTTTTCCGTTCTGTCTAAATGTCTAAGCACCCTTTCGCCTCCGTCTAAATGTCTAAGCACCTTTTCGCTCCTGTCTAAATGTCTAGGGACATTTTCACTTCTGTCTAAATGTCTAGGCACCTTTTCGCCCTGTCTAAATGTTAGACATCGTTCCCTTTTCTGTCTATCCCAATCTTAATCTGTCTATTTCTGCAAACGGGTTCAAGTATTGTACAGAAATATTTTGCAAAACAGCAGTTAATACAACCTCAGCTCCCCAACAAAACCGATTCCCGTAATAAATATTATCTTTCCATTACCGCTAATGGCCATAGGGCCACCCCCCAACCCCCAAAATTTATTTACCACTCGTAAATAACTCTCCTTCACCAGCAACGGCTATTCTGCATAAAACTCATTTTCTGATAAGACGTAAATTGGTTTTTTTTCCACTGAAGAGAAAGGGTTTCAAATATGAATTTAAATTCGGTTTTATAATATTTCGTGATTGGAAAAATTTTGAGCTGTGTGAAATACCCTACTGTTTTTCATTGGACCTGATGGTTATGTGGTCTATAGAATATATTCTGATAGTTGTATCGTCTATAGAATATCTTATTAGAGTTATATCGTCTACAGAATAACATATACAGTAATAGTTATATCGTCTGTAGACTGTCTTATCAGAGATTTATCGTCTATAGAATATCTTATAACAGTTATATCATCTATAGAATATTTTATGATAGTTATATCGTCTATAACAAATTGGAAAATATAATGGACTTGATGCACGATGAGTTATTTTATTTCTGATTCTGTTTATGACATAATTCTAATATACAGTATATATATATATATATATATATATATATATATATATATATATATATATATATATATATATATATATATATATATATATATATATATATATATATAATTTCTTCCTTAAATTGGCAAGATGGAAGGTCTATACTACAGCTTCATGCTTTGGCAAAGTAAACAAATAGTACGAGGGAATAAAATTCTACTACATACGGGAGAAAAGACAAAACCGAGTCAAGACTAGACACAGGAAATAATTCCATTTGCGTGACAACCCCCCGCCCCCCACAAAAAAACTAGATTACAAAAAAAATTTTTTTTTTTTTTTTTTGCCGCTCCGGCGAAAATTCCATTTCACGTTATTAAAGTTTTCCTCTCTGAAGATCTGAAACGCCGCTCTCTCTCTCTCTCTCTCTCTCTCTCTCTCTCTTCCCGAATGCCGCAAAATTGTGACAGTTGATTCGACCTGCCTGGGTTGACGGAGAGACAGAGAGAGAGAGAGAGTGTGTCTAACTTGGCCCATCTCATTCTCCCCAAATTTGGATAACCGGTACTTTTTTTTTCATTTATTCATTTGCATACTGGGAAAAAATATTTAACTAAAATACATAGAATTATGTAAAATGCCCCAAAGAAAATATTTTATATACTGTTGTTTTAAATGTCTGAAGAAAATATTTAGCTGAAACGACTCAGTGATTCACGAGATATAGGACGACTAATGATCCACGAGATATAGGGCGGCTCAGTGATTCAAGAGATATAAAGCTTCAAATGTTCTTCTAATGTTTGTAAAGCAACTGGCTGTCTTTAGAAAACAATAAAGCAAAAATGGGAAAAATTAATTTTAAATGTACCACCATATTGCTCAATAAGTTCACAGGGATCTCTCTCTCTCTCTCTCTCTCTCTCTCTCTCTCTCTCTCTCTCTCTCTCTCTCTCTCTCTCTCTCTCTGTGTCCTTCGGAGGAAGTTTGGTTTTACCGAATCCTATTAAACTGATGAAGAAAACCTTTACCGGATTTCTCGAGTCATTTAAGGGCGAAAGTCCCGCTGATTCCTCGTTCGAAAGGGACCATAATGCCTCGATAGAACGTCAGCATCGAGTTACAACTCCACAAAAAAAAAAAAAGAAAAAAGAAATGTAAAAAATGCGCCGAAGTTTCTTCGGTGCAATCGAGTTTTTTGTACAGCCGCTACAGCGTATTATCAAGGCCACCGAAAATAGATTTATCTTTAGGTGGTCTTGGTATAGTGCTGTAGGAACCGCGGCCCGGGAAACTTGAACCATGGCCCGGTGGTGACCTATCCTAAATCGTTGCCAGAAGCACGATTATGGCTAACTTTAATCTTAAACAAAATACAAACTAGTGAGGCTAGAGGGCTGCAATTTGGTATGTTTGATGAGTGGAGGGTGGATGATCAACATTCCAATTTGCAGGCCTCTAGCCTCAGTGGTTTTTAAGATCTGAGGGCGGACAGAAAAAGTGCGGACAGAATAAAGTGCGGACGGACAGACAAAGCCTGCAAAATAGTTTTCTTTTACATAAAACTAAAAGTGGAATGGAAAATATATTTAAAAAAAAAGGGGAAAATAGTCGAATTTCGTAAGAACAGGGGGGCCAATTCAGCGATGCTATTCAGAGTTGATTGATCAAAGAGGCAGATTTCTGGCCTATAGATCAATGAATCCCGTCTATTTATTCAATTATCGACGTCTTCCTTGTTATTGGAAAGCTAAGTTTGGACCCTAAAAAATAAAATGATCAAGTTTTGGAGCTAAATGTCAGATTATTTAAAAACCTGAAAAATTTACCTCACATTGGAACAACATGGAAAAGGTTGCAGGTTTTAATGAAGAGTCTTCATTGACACGTCCTTATATATATATATATATATATATATATATATATATATATATATATATATATATATATATATATATATATATATATATATATATATATATATATATATATATATATATATATATATATATATATATATATATATATATATATTTATATATATGTGTGTATTACCTAGTAATAAATATATAAAAAATTTTTATACCCTGTTGATATTCACAGTAAAAGAATTTCTTATCATTAAGCAACTGAGAGCCTGAACAATATTTATTTGACATTCGAGCAAACGGAACGAGTTTTTGTTCACAAAGCTAATCTTCAACATAAACCTTTAAAAAAGAACGCACACAGAACTTACTGCAGTTCCTAAAATTAATAGAACTCATTTTCCACGTCTCTATACACTGCAATTCACTTCTCCTTTATTCTCGCTTCCACGCCCTCCGCACCCCATCCATCGGTAATAAGGTAGGCAATGGGAGCCAGCTTAAGTATGACACACGACCAAGTCTCTGTGAGCAATCTCTCCAAATTATTCTTTTTTGGGAATCCTCTTTGGGGGATCCTCTTTGAGAATCTTCTTTCGGGATCCTGTCTGAGAATCTTCTGTGAGAATCCTCTTTGTGGCTTCTCTTTGAGAATCTTCTTTGAGAAGCCTCTTTGGGATCCTCTTTGGGGATCCTCTTTTGGGATCCTCTTTGAGAATCCTCTTTGCGGATCCTCTTTGGGATTCCTCTTTGGGGATCCTCTTTGAGGATCTTCCTTCAGAATCTTCCTTGAGAATACTCTTTGGGGATCCTCTTTGGGGATCATCTTTGAGAATCCTCTTTGAGAATCCTCTTTGGGGATCATCTTTGAGAATCCTCTTTGGGGATCTTCTTTGAGAATCCCCTCTGAGAATCCTCTTCGAGAATCATCTTTGAGAATCCTCTTTGAGAAACCTCATTGAGAAACCTCTTTGAGAATCCTCTTTGAGAAACCTCTTTGAGAATCCTGTTTGGGGATCCTCTTTGAGAATCCTCTTTGCTCTACGAGATTCGTTTCCTTTCGCGGGCGTTATTGTTCGTTGATGATGCTTCAGGTTGCTAACGAGATGTCTGACAGTCTTTCTCAAGTCGTAACCATTACGGATTTATATAATGTCTTTTACGTTTCTGTCTGTATCTGTGGTCTGGGTAGTCACAGGAGATCGTAGAAGTGGGTATAATGTACACACAAATACTCACACATTCACAAGCAAACGCCCAGAAACATACACACATATATATATATATATTATATATACACACACAAATAAGTAATCAACACACAATCGCCTGTGAAACTGAAATAAATTTCTGAATCGCATCGGGATCGAACCCAGGTCTTTCAACTGACTTACACAAGTCATAAAAGACCTGGGTTCGATCCCCGTGTGAGTCAGAAACATAGAAACATATAAATACACACATATATATATATATATATATTATATGTTTATATATATTATATGTTTCATAGTTGCTTTTTTACTTAAATTACTCACTTCAAAAACAGCAATATTAGAAAACTAGAGGAAACACAAAATCAAATACACTCTCTATACTTACACATGTAGGTACACTATATAAGCATACACACACATATACTTACAAACACACACCACCCACAGAATATAAACATGAAATCTCCAGCCACAGGAAAAAAGACAATTTACCCACAGCACAAAAAGTAAACATCCAATTCAAGCTCTCTCTCTCTCTCTCTCTCTCTCTCTCTCTCTCTCTCTCTCTCTCTCTCCACATTCCATTTTCCATTTTTCTGGTCTTCCTTTTCAATCGTTGGAACCACCCCCTCCCCCTCCCCAACCACCACCCCGCCTTCCCCATGATAACTGGCTGTTCCTTCAGTCGCCGCAGCCCGCAGCTATTTTTTTTTTTTTTTAGGAAATCCTTCTCCCTGCAAACTTAGGTCGGGAAACTTGCATGAGATTGCATTGCCTCTTTATTTACTCTCATGATTGCGTAGGTCGGACTTTGTGTTGACTGAGTGCTTCTTTGTGTGTGTGTGTGTGTGTGTGTATGTGCGTTTTCGTATTAATGTATAAATATTATTTGGTATTAATATATAAATATATATATATACAAATATATGCACTTATAATACATATCATAAATATATACTAATTATGTATTTAATCCAAACGTGATAATTACCAGAATGTGACACGTGTGCATATGTGTCAATGGCGTACTTTTGAGAGAGAGAGAGAGAGAGAGAGAGAGAGAGAGAGAGAGAGAGAGAGAGAGAGAGAGAGAGAACTGCTTTGAAAGCGGAATTCATGTCCTCTGAATGGTACTTGTTGGTTTATTTTACGCAAGCAGGCTATATTTATTTTGGAATATATTGTGCTAGAGAGAGAGAGAGAGAGAGAGAGAGAGAGAGAGAGAGAGAGAGAGAGAGAGAGAGAGAGAGAGAGAGAGAGAGAAAGGTACTCCACTCTGGTTCAAAAAAGCACTGAAAGGTCAAAGAGGGATCGTGACACTTGTTAAGGAAAAATTCTCTCATATTCTATTCATTAAGACGAACTCCTAATATTTTTAGTCTTTGAATAACAACCACAGAAAATGAATAAGGAAATTCTTGAAAAAATGCTCAGAATTATATCTCCAGAATTAATTGTTCTTAAAATATCTAATGCTATTGTATGTTCTGCTTTATAAAGTTTTGCTTGGAAGAAAACATCACCTGTATTTTAGCTCGAAACAAACTTCCTCAGTCTCTCGTCATTTATCAATTTATTATTCTTTTTTAAATTTATTAATATCTTTTTTTAAATACATATATGTGTTTATATATATATATATATATATATATATATATATATATATATATATATATATATATTTCTCTTCAAATAACTATACTTACATAACTATTTACCAGCACATCCAGTTATTTATCTCTCAATGCCCACACGCTTTTATCAATCTCTCTCTCTCTCTCTCTCTCTGTATGCATCGTGTGTGTGTGTGTGTGTGTGTGTGTATGCATCCCTGATCCTTTGTTCTTTGATAGCTGGCACCTAAGGCCTCGTAATCAATAAGTGCCTTGAGAGGCGCCATCATGAGAAGCATCGCTCCATCCATAGCAGCTGATTCTCTCTCTCTCTCTCTCTCTCTCTCTCTCTCTCTCTCTCTCTCTCTCTCTCTCTCTCTCTCACGAATAATCTACGCTGGATGACACTTGAATTTTTAACTGGGGAATACATGCACTAAATAAACCTTAAATTTCTTTTCTCTCTCTCTCTCTCTCTCTCTCTCTGCACAGTGTCTTGCTTGTGCGGCAATAAACACAAAATCCTTTCCAATAATCGTAAACTTTTTACAAGTTTTCCTCAAATATAATGAGTCATTTTTGCTTGAACATAAATACACCATTTCCCAAAGTTCCCTCAGCGAAATAATCACGATTTTAGCGAGTTCCTGCAACCGTAAAAAGATCACAGAACGCATCAGAAGGACTCCTCTAATCTGGTACTTTTCCTTCCGTTTCCTATATGACAATTTCAGGAAGAAGAAGAAGAAGAAGAAGAAGAAGAAGAAGAAGAAGAAGAAGAAGAAGAAGAAGAAGAAGAAGAAGAAAAGTATTAGATGGCAGCATGTCACAGAATAATCACATAGGTCCCACACAAACCTTCAGATAGATGGACAGACCTGTTGTTTAGACGTCAGGGGGAATTCTCTTCTTTATTAGTTTCCACAACTTGAAGAGAAGGTATGTCAGGTCTTCCCATGTGGGCTGTTACTGTTTCAGAGGAGTGGGTTTATTTTGCCGCATTTATTAAGGATGAAAAGATACTTTTCGAATTACAATTTGTCTCAGTGATCCTAAGATACTTTTTCAGTTGACAAATGATTACAGGTGCGCGAAAATTGCAACAGTTCCTTGTTACCTAAATATTCTCTTTGTCGATTTATGGTGTTTCTTTTTCAATGTGAAGTAAATCAGTGATATAATATTACGAGATACTTTCAGAAGTCGCTTGAAACGAGAGGAAAATAATTGAGACACGTTATTCATGTAGGATTAAGTATTATGGATAATGCTATATAAACTTGACACAGTTCCATGCAATATGAAAATTTTGTCATTTATTTATACATGAGACAATGTAAATGAATACTGAATCATTCTTAAGCAGTTTCTCTCTCTCTCTCTCTCTCTCTCTCTCTCTCTCTCTCTCTCTCTCTCTCTCTCTCTCTCATGGTACACACACATATATTTATATTTATATATTTATATTTATATATATATATATATAATATATTATATATATACATATTTGTGTGTGTGTAACTATCATTACGAAAAAACTCACAAAATATAAAAAGGACCAGGGGGCACCTCTCCCCACCCTATAAAAAAGCAGGGGAAACTCTGCAAGAATAAAACGACCTAGACAATAAAACAGCCCCATAGCAATAATACAATCCTGATGCAACTTTCGACACCCTACAGAAATAACACACTCTCTCTCTCTCTCTCTCTCTCTCTCTCTCTCTCTCTCTCTCTCTCTCTCTCTCTCTCTCTCTCTCTCTCTCCGAGACACGCAAGGACAACAACGTCTCCCTCCTCAAGTAGTCCCTCCTTTATTACTCCTGAAATGGACGACTTTTTTCCCCGAAATAACTTTTCATGATTTTGCTCTCCCGGCCCCCTCTTGATGTCACCAAGGCTAAAGAGAAAGGAGACGAAAGGCTGAAAAAGGAAAGGCTGAAAAAAGAAAAGGCTGAGGAAGAAAGGTTGAAAAAAGAACAGCTGAAGAAAGAAAGGATGAAAAATTAAAGGTTTAACATAGAAAGGCTGAAAAAGATAAGCTAAAAAAAGTCTACAAAAGAAGAAAGGCTACAAAAGAGAAAGGTTACAAAAAGAGAAAGGGTGGAAAAGAAAGGCTGCGAAAATAGAAAGGCTTAAAAGAGAAAGGCTGCCAAAATGAAAGGCTGAAAAAAGCAAAAGTTGCAAAAAAAGACTGAAAAAAGAAAGGCCAAAAAAAAAAAAAGGTTGAAAACAGAAAGGCAAAACAGAAAGGCAAAAAAAGAAAGGCTGAAAAAAGAAAAGCTGCGAAAACAGAAAGGCTTAATAAGCAGAGTAATATAAAGACAATAATCAATGAACTGTGAAAAGCAAACCAAGAGAAAATAAATAAATATAAATAACAAAAGGAAGAAGGCTAGAAAATGGCTTTCTCAGAATAAATGCTTTTGAAGGCTGCAACAAGTGCTTATCATTCACAACAAAGAGAGAAGCAGGAGGAGAAGGGAAATCTCAGAATAGAGAAAAAGAAGAAGAAGAAGAAGAAGAAGAAGACGAAGACGAAGAAGAAGAAGAAGAAGAAGAAGAAGAAGAAGAAGAAGAAGAAGAAGAAGAAGAAGAAGGAGGAGAAGAAGAAGAAGAAGAAGGAAAAGAAGAAGAAGAAGGAGAAAAGAAGAAGAAGAGGAAGAAGAAGGAGAATAAGAGGAAGAAGAAGGAGAAGCAGAAGAAGAAGAAGAAGAAGAAGCAGAAGAAGAAGAAGAAGAAGAAGAAGAAGAATACAAAGGAGAAGAAGAAGAAGAAGAGGAAGAAGAAGAGGAAGAAGAAGAAAAAGGAGAAGAAGAGGAAGAAGAATACAAAGGAGGAGAAGAAGAAGAAGAAGGAAGAGAGGAAAAGAAGAAGAAAATAAGAAGGAAGAGAAGAAGAAGAAGAAGAAGAAGAAACAACTAAAAAAATAAGAAGGGAAAGAGGAAGGAGAACAACTAAAACAAAGAGATGGAGTCACTGCATAATATCAAACAAGTAAAAAAAAGGCGCCGAAGTTTCTTCGGCGCGATCGAGTTTTCTGCACAGCCGCTTCAGTGTATAATCAAGGCCACCGAAAACAGATCTATCTTTCGGTGGTCTCGGTATAATGCTGTATGAGCCGCGGCTCATGAAACTATAACCACGGCCCAGTGGTGGCCTATATCGTTGCCAGAAGCACGATTATGGCTAATTTTAATCTTAAACAAAATACAAACTACTGAGGCTAGAGAGCTGCAATTTGGTATGTTTGATGATAGGAGGGTGGATGGTCAACATACCAATTTGCAGCCCTCTAGCCTCAGTAGTTTTTAGGACCTGAGGGCGGACAGAAAAAGTGCGGACAGAAAAAAGTGCGGACGGACAGACAAAGCCGGCACAATAGTTTTCTTTTACATAAAACTAAAAAAATTGAAGAAACAACGAATACTGAATAAAATTTGTGGATTCAGTGTCCAACGAATAAAGATAGACAGATCAAAGAATAGGGACAGATAAGATGGAAAGAATAGGAACGGATAACACTAAAGAATAATGACGAACAAGAGAAAGAATAAGAATAACAGACACGAAAGTACAAAGACGAACCACAGACAAAAATAAAGTCGAAAGAAGGTTATACAGACTCCTCCACAAAGACCAAAAGATTCCTGCCCACCTTATGAAGAAGAAGAAGAAGAAGAAGAAGAAGAAGAAGAAGAAGAAGGAGAAGAAGAAGAAGAAGAAGGAAGAAGAAGAAGAAGAAGAAGAAGAAGAAGAAAGTGATTATCATTCGTTCCTTGAAGCTATTTGATGAGGAGAAGGAGAGATGACGGCAATGAATATATATTCACTGCAGTGGAAGACGTACACTGACGTGGTAGGTTTTGCATTGATGGTAATCTCATGCACGGACAACGGAGAGAGAGAGAGAGAGAGAGAGAGAGAGAGAGAGAGAGAGAGAGAGAGAGAGAGAGAGAGAGAGAGAGAGAGAGCCCGGTGGGATTGGGGGTTTGGGGTAGGTGGCCACTGAAAAAAAATTTCAGCTGTTAGCATTAACTGGACACAACGAGGACCAAAAACCTAAATTCTGGATTTCAAGACGCTGACGAAACAAGTCATCTAACGAAGTCATCTTTACAACATTGTCTGACACAATTAATTATCTCTATCCGGTGTTCCCAGGCGGTCACCCATTCAAGCACTGACCCTACCTAAAGCTGATGACTGGAATGGGACGTGGAAGGCGCAGAAAGTGGAGGCAATGAGTCACAAGAAGACCCGAGAACGAAATTTGGTTTCAGCATCACTTTATGGTAAGACATTGAAATTTCGCTTTTATCATTAAGAAATAAAGATACGGAAATGATGAGAGAGAGAGAGAGAGAGAGAGAGAGAGAGAGAGAGAGAGAGAGAGGGGTTTATTTGCAAGGATCCAATATATCATCTCGCCTGAATACATCTATTATTATTTGTTTTTATCTCGGCCAGAATACCTTCTTAAAAAACCT
>NC_089755.1:58751797-58769297 GCF_040412425.1 Macrobrachium rosenbergii | reverse complement strand
GGTGAATCTAAGGGGGCACATGGACTGATGGCCTGTTAGAACATTATTTTGGTAAATGATTATCCTGATGATTCATTTATATTGATGATATATATAATACACACACATATATATATATATATATTATATATATATATATATATATATATATATATATATATATATATATATATATATATATATATATATATATATATATATATATATATATATATATATATGGGCTGATGTCTATTATAGATATTTGGTTGGTAAATGAACAATCATTTTCACTCAGATATGGTTTAATCTGTGATACCAATGACAAAAGTTCATTGATAATATATACAGTATACTTTATACATATGATTATACATGTACATACTGTACATCCATATACATCCATCTACATACATACATACACACATATACACACATATATACAGTACATATACATGCGCGTGCATGCATATATATAAATGTATGCCTGTGTGTCAGGAAGAAATAAAAATGCCCGCCGAATTGAATTGGCCCTTTCAAAAAAATTCTGGAAAAAAAAAAAAAAATTGTGACCAGTCCAACAGCTGCCATTGCCGGCCAATTCTAAATGTGCCAATATCACGATAAATCAGCGTCAAGCGGAAACAATTTCTGCGAGTGAAATTTCAATTCCCTGTTTTGTTACTCGTGGCCATGAAAGCTTTCCCAGAATCTATGTTCTTTTTCATTCCGGGACAGAGAGAGAGAGAGAGAGAGAGAGAGAGAGAGAGAGAGAGAGAGAGAGAGAGAGAGAGAGGGGGTAACATAAGCTATAAATCATTGTGGCAGAAGTTGATACCTATTGAAATGGTTAGTGATTGTATAGTGTCAATTTGAAATATTCTTCAAATCAACTTAAAACATTCTAAAAAATGTATGTTCTTTTTAATTCCGGGACAGAGAGAGGGGGGTAATATAAGCTATAAACCATTGTGGCAGACGTTTCTAAGTATTGAAATGGTTACTGATTGTATAAAGTCAATTTGAAATATTCTAAAAAATCAACTTAAATCATTATAAAAAAAATATATGCTCTTTTTAATTCCGGGACAGAGAAAGGAGTAACATAAGCTATAAATTACTGTTGCATAAGTTTTTAAGTACTGAAATGGTTACTGATTGTATAGTCAATTTGAAATATTTAAAAAAATTAACTTAAAATATTCTAAAAACCTCGGGACAGAGAGAGCTAAGTTATAGCATGTATCATTGTGACATATGTAGATAAGTATTAAAATGGTTTCTGATTGTATAAAGTCAATTTGAAATATTCTACAGATCATCTTAAAATATTCTAAAAATTTCATGACAGATAAGTTAAAGCATAAATTATTGTGACAAATGTTGATATGCATTAAAATACTGCAAAAAAGGTGATATATCACTGTGACAAAACGTGCTAAAAAGATGCCCAAATAATTTGTTTAAATGCTAACTCAAAATATTCTAAAACAGGCCATATATCATTTTGAATAAACTTGTTACAAACCTTAAGAAATGCAATAAACTAAACTTAAAAAGCTATAAAACAGTTGATAAACTATTGTGACAAAAATTGCTATATACTATAATGGTTGCTGGATGTATTAAGCCAGCTTAAAATATTGTGACAAAACTTGTTGTTACTTAATACAAAATCTAATGAATAATATCCTAAAACATTTGACATCTACGTGCGCGTAAAGATGCCATTTAAAACCACATAGTAATCATTATAATACACTCTAGTATTGGTTTCTATTTAAAACCACCTATTTGTATTATTGTGTATTCAAGGAAAACACAGGTATGCCATCAACTGGGGTATTACAAACCTAGTATAACTGTTTCTATATTTCTATTTATTTATTAATTTGTCAATTTCTTTTTTCTTTTTTAATAAGTGATCTGTTCTTTTTCTATTTCTAATTACCTTCTGTTATTCAGTTCTAATGAACACAAAAATATTCTTTGAAACTTGAATTTCAAGTCAGTGGCCCCTGTGGTGGGCTTGTTCCACTTTAGTAGGGTTCATCTTCTGAATAATAATAATAATAATAATAATAATAATAATAATAATAATAATAATAATAATAATAATAATAATAATGATAAAGCTATGAAAATACACTAAAACAAATAACATGCGCGCGCGCGCATAAGGAAACTATTTAAAATCACAGTAACAAATGACGCAACGTTTGTACCCACCTAAATCAATAACATACGTTTTATCCCGTCAAAAAACCCTTTTCGTTATTTGCAATCTTCCAGTGAGCTGCGTCCCATACAGTTTCAAAGGGATTACGGAATTGTAAGCTACTGACATTGGGAAATTTCATTTTATTTTTTGTTCTGATTTCCTAAATAAAAAGATATGGGAAGACCAGTCCCCCAGTGCAATCAATCTTTTGTGTCACTGTACTCAATGTTGTTTACTCTTTATATATATATGTATGTATGTATGTATGTATGTATGTATGTATGTATGTATGTATGTATATATATATATATATATATATATATATATATATATATATATATATATATATATATATACACATGTATGTGTGTACAAAAATATGCCCTGACGAAAAATATCATCTAAATGCCCCTTCAGTAATGTAAAGACAGTAATGTGCGTGTATGGGGTATTCAATCATGAATTTCCATAATTCCAACTTGCATATTCATCAGGCCTTTTCCTTACCCTTATTCCTCCTCCTACATGAGACCAGCATCTGTTGACATTTCGTAAACAAGCTTGTAACTGCGATGCATTTATGCCTTGCTTTGAAGGAAATGGTTAAATCATAATTTTTGTTTAAATAAATCTAATCCTTCGGGCCAGCTAGGAGAGCTGTTAATCAGCTCAGTGGTCTGGTTAAACTAAGGGATACTTAACTTTATATATATATATATATATATATATATATATATATATATATATATATATATATATATAACACATTATGTAAATATATTGCAAATAAGTACCCACCCCTAGTAAATGCAAGCACTGCAAATGAAAACAACAGCAACCCACAAAACCCAAATAAAGTCCTCTTGGAGCTATAGATAGAATGGAAGGTGTTATTGTGCCTGAGTTCTTGCCTGGAAAAAGCCTGGGACACAGGCGAAACGGACAGTAGCAGGTGAAATAAATGGAGGACCACATCCCGACTGTGTGTGTGTGTGTATTTATCCAGAATTTTGAAGAAAGACTGAAAGCAGAAGTGAGAAAATATAGAAGTCAGTATCAAAAAGCCAATGCCACAATGGTGACCGCCTTCATATATATATACATATACATATACACACACATATATATAGTAGTCAAATAACAAACGGGAGATTTTTCCGTAACAGGAACTTGCATTTCTTTGGCTATTTGATCAGGCGAGTTCAGGCCTTTTTCAGTTTTTTCAGGCTTTTTTTTCAGGCTTATTCTTATTCAGTCTTTTTTTTGGGGCTTATTCAGGCTTTTCAGTATTTTTTTCAGGCTTATTTAGGTCTTTTCAGGCTTATTCAGACTTTTTTCAGTTTTGTTCAGGGTTATTCAAGCCCTTTTCAGTCTTATTCAGGCTTTTAAAATTTTTTTTCAGGCTTATTTAGGCTTTTTTGCTGATACCTTATAGCCAGGTACAAACATATGAGAGTTAATAAACAGACAAAGTTTAAATTAAAAATAAAAGAAATGAACAAGAAAGAGAAAAATTTAAGATAATTTTTAATAAATCATAATCCTAAATTAATGAAATTTCAACCTTCAAACACTGACAATTAATCAATTCCAAATTCTGAAATTAACACATATGCAACATTCAATTAAGTCTAATACGTAAAACACGGAAAACTGAGGAACACAAATGGGAAATATTGATCAAATTAATCGGCAAACTGAGATGCATTAATACGCTTCTTTACGTCATTCGATTATGCAAATCGAATCAGCAATTTAAAATGTATATATTCGTCCACTGGCGAAAGGTAATTCGATTAGCGGGACAAGGAAGCGATGAATGACACACTTTTATAAAACTAGTTGAAGGGGAAGATATTAATTTAATTAGAGGTAAATACAAAGAAGTAAAAAAATGCGCAATCGAGTTTTCTGTACAGCCGCCACAGCGTATAATCAATGCCGCCGAAAATAGATCTTTCGGTGGTCTCGGTATAATGCCGTACGAGCCGCGGTCCATGAAACATTAACCACGGCGCGGTCGTGGCCTATATCGTTGCCAGACGCACGATTATGGCTAACTTTAACCTTCAATAAAAAAAAAAAAAACTGCTGGGGCTAGAAGGCTGCAATTTGGTATGTTTGATGATTGGAGGATGGATGATCAACATACCAATTTGCAGCCCTCTAGCATCAGTAGTTTTTAGGATCTGAGGACGGACAGAAAGCGCGGAAAGAGCAAAGTGCGGACGGACAGACAACGCCGGCACAATAGTTTTCTTTTACAGAAAACTAAAAATTATAAAATATCTCTGGACTAAGTTGTAGCCAAATAACAAGAGGGAGGTTTTTCCGTTAACAGGAGCTTGCATTTCTTTGGCTGTTTGGTCGTGGGTTCAGGCTTTTTCAGGCTTTATCCAGGCTTTTTTCAGCCTTATTCAAGCCTTTTTCCGGCTTATCCAGGCCTTTTTCTTCTGACTTATTCAGTTTTTTTTTCAGACTTTTTTCTTCAGTCTTATTCAGTTTTTTCAGGCTTTTTTCTTCAGGCTTATTTAGCATTTTTTCAGGCTTGTCCAGGCTTTTTCAGGCTTCCGGGTTGTGAGTCTGTGCCTAAACAATGTGCCAGCAACCTAAGCAACAATGAGATTCCTCAGTAAATCTGTACAGAAATACTAAGCACATCTTTCTCCCTTACACTCTAGTCTAGACAACTACTGTGTACCTCTCTCTCTCTCTCTCTCTCTCTCTCCGGCACACGCGCAATCAAGAAACCATTTTACGTACGAAATCCAAACTTCGGTGAATGAAAGACGAGAGGAGAAAAAACTGCATCAATAATTTGCACCTAATTTGCATAACAATCTGCATAATAATTTGCACCTAATTTGCATAATAATTTGCACCAAATTTCGCCGAAAACACTCACGCTATTTTCCATACACGACAGACATCAAATGCAACGTTTTCTGGACTATGCAACTTCGAGGACAAATTATAATAATTAGCATGCCAGCTCACAGTCGGATGCGCCAAGTAATTTTGTTGCGAAGTTGCTTTAAAGAAATGTCATTGGACGCACGTGTTCTGAGAGAGAGAGAGAGAGAGAGAGAGAGAGAGAGAGAGAGAGAGTAACTGGTGTATACGACACTGGGCACATTCGCATCAGAATAACTTTCTCTCTGAACTTCTTTTCTTTCTGTGCAGAGAGAGAGAGAGAGAGAGAGAGAGAGAGAGAGAGAGAGAGAGAGAGAGAGATATGACAGCTTGGCACACTCATTAGAATATCAGAATAACTGGTTTTCAGTTTTTCCCTGGGCGTGTTTTCTTTTTGTGCAAAGAGAGAGAGAGAGAGAGAGAGAGAGAGAGAGAGAGAGAGAGAGAGAGAGAGAGATTTTCTGGTAGAGGGCCCCAACCAAGCTCCTGCCATACATCTTTCGATATAACTGAAATAGTCCCCATTACTGTATTTCCCGCCTCCTCTTTTGAATCTCCCACCACAAAATCATTATCATAATTATCTTATTATCTTTCTTTGTAATGTCCTCCCATTCACACTGAAGGGACCAAACGACGCCATTAAGACGCTTTTAATCGTGAAATGGGAGGAAGGACGACCAGGAGGAGAGAACTGCAATAAAATGCAGATGAAAGGAAGGACATAAATAGGAATTTTAAAGAGATGATTTCGAATGATTGTGATGAGGTTGGGAGCGTGATGCTCAGTGGAATGAGACTGCGTACCTTCCTAATGCTGAGGCCGTTGGGATGGGCAACTACCTAACAAAAGGTCGATTTAAAAGAGAAATAGAATGAAAATGGGAAATTTTTGTTCCTGATACAGAGGCCGATGGGATGGGAAACTACCTATTACAAGATCGATTAAAAAAAAAAAAAAAGTGAAGAAGGCGCCGAAGTTTCTTCAGCGCAATCGAGTTTTCTGTACAGCGCATAATCAAGGCCACCGAAAATATATCTATCTTTCGGTGGTCTCGGTATAACGCTGTAGGAGCCGCGACCCATGAAACCTTAACGACGGCCCGGTGGTGGCCTATTCTATATCGTTGCCAGACGAACGATTATGGCTAACTTTAACCTTAAATAAAATAAAAACTACTGAGGCTAGAGGGCTGCAATTTGGTATGTCTGATGATTGGAGGGTGGATGATCAACGTATCAATTTGCAGCCATCTAGCCTCAGTAGTTGTCAAGATCTGAGGGCGGACAGAATAAAGTGAGGACGGAGCGGTTTTCTTGTACTGTCAGCGTCAATAAGAGCTAAAAGATTGTGTTTTCGCTTCAGTCCCGCAACAATTGGGTGGGAGAGAGACTGAAATCTAGAAAGAGGTACAAAAAATCATTATATTTTCGTACGCTGCAATCAAGGATTAAAATATTTTTGTACCATTTTGTTTCAAGGCGATATCAAAAAGATATCTTTCTTAAGTGATAAAAAGGTATTTTGTATTTGTTTTGTTTCCAGGTGATAACAAAAAGGCTTTTGTTAAGATGATGAAAATATTTTTGAGTGTTTGTCTTTTGTTTCCAAGAGATCACAACAATACAAACGTTTGCAATGAACTTCAAACATTTTTAGAACTTCAACCATTTTTAGAGGCTTCATTTCAAATCCTCAAAACACGGACAAGGACTCGACAATCTTCATCACATGAAGGGGAATTTTAAATCCCCCCTTAACAAATGAAGATCAGCATTGCGCGTGCCAGAAACACGTAACTTTGAACCGAACCAAAGGGAATTTAAGATTTGATATGCAAA
Organism: Macrobrachium rosenbergii; assembly: GCF_040412425.1. Classification (NCBI taxonomy): domain Eukaryota; kingdom Metazoa; phylum Arthropoda; class Malacostraca; order Decapoda; family Palaemonidae; genus Macrobrachium; species Macrobrachium rosenbergii. The sequence goes on along the minus strand of NC_089755.1, from coordinate 58,762,342 downwards.
TTACTCAGGCGACTTATTCATGCATAAACAAAACAAGGACAAATGTCTTTTTTTTCAGTTTCTGAAAGTTAGAGTCAAAACAACCAGGAATTATTATAAGGCGTTCCAAAGACTAGGGTCATCGTTTCCTGTTTGGGAACATCAACCGGAGTCGTCCAGTAGGCTTTATCTTGTCCACTACTGGTATTCAAGATCTCTCTCTCTCTCTCTCTCTCTCTCTCTCTCTCTCTCTCTCTCTCTCTCTCTCTCTCTCTCTCTCAAGGTGCATACTCTCTTATTTAACACTCAGAATTTGTATATTTTCACACATGCAATATTTCCAAGACATTGCAGGGAAATTCACTGTACAACTATTTGCACTGGAGAGAGAGAGAGAGAGAGAGAGAGAGAGAGAGAGAGAGAGAGAGAGAGAGAGAGAGAGAGAATGGGGGGGGGAGAAGTCTTCCTTCAGAATTCCAATTCCGAGCATTACTCAAGTTCAATGGGGGACAAGGGAACAGAGAGAGAGAGAGAGAGAGAGAGAGAGAGAGAGAGAGAGAGAGAGAGAGAGAGAGAGAGAGAATGGGGAATAGGGGTCTTCCTTCAGAATTCCAATTCTGAGCATTACTCAAGTTCAATGGGGGACAAGAGAAGAAAGAGAGAGAGAGAGAGAGAGAGAGAGAGAGAGAGAGAGAGAGAGAGAGAGAGAGAGAGAGAGAGTTAAGGTGCTGAGAGTAAAGTGAGAGTCAAAAGCACTCAAGCCCGGATAATTCAGTTAGGATGAAGGAAATGCAATTAAGGAAAGGAATGGGTGGGTGGGTGGGTGGGTGGGAGAATTATTATCGACCCAGAACGACGAAAGAAAATTGGAGAAAAATAACAATTAGAAGTTTTTCAAGCAGGTTGAAAAGGGCAATTGGGCGAATTGAAGGAATTCGCCGGGATAAGACAGAATGGCCCTAGGAAATAGTTTGAGTTTTCAACCCGAAAAACCCTTATTTTAGTCGCGACCTCAAAAACCAGAGGGCACCAGTGACTCCACATCCCCTTGTTTTAGCTATGCCTTCGAAAACAACATAAAAAAAAACTGAAGTAAAATACAATGTTTACGTGTGACGAATGATGAAAATACATCATTGTAACAATACATCATAATATAAATAATGAAATAATTTAATACCTTTCCGGAATAATGACAATATATGTGTATGTATATGTATAGTGTGTGTGTGTGTGTAACGCACTCTCATCATTTGACCCAATTTAATTCACTGCTATCCAGCTGATATTCATGAACAAATGAACACATTTTTCCGTATTCATATCATGGCTGGGATTAAAAAAATACAAAAGCATTTAACTTTGTAAACTATGCTTTTGAATAGCATTTTGTTTTATATCATAACTGCCACACCGCAATGTAACGAATGGACAATTTACAGGTTTCTCTTCTCTCTCTCTCTCTCTCTCTCTCTCTCTCTCTCTCTCTCTAACGTACAAACACACAAACTCTCTTTCTCTATCACTGGTTAATATACAAATATTTATGTACAAAGGTGTCTGTAACATGTGCACAAACACACATACCAAATTCTCTCTCTCTCTCTCTCTCTCTCTCTCTCTCTCTCTCTCTCTCTCTCTCTCTCTCTATCTATATATATATATATATATATATATATATATATATATATATATATATATATATTTATATATAAAATAATAATAATAATGTTTTAATAATAATATAAAATATAATAATAATAATAATAATAATAATAATAATAAAACTTGATTACCATTTACACGTATACATATGTATTAACATAAATGATCATACATGGATGTTTCCTGTACAGAAGCCATAACATCTACTTAGCAATTAAAGTATGAACGAGGCAGTAACTAATTGTTTTACTTTTCTCTTAAGCCAGCCCCTACGAGAGGAAATATCTTGACATTCAAGAAGTATATTGTTGTAATATTCATCACAAAATCAGCAATGTAGCAACGATAAAAAAAACAGCGAGAAAAGCAATTGCAAAAGCAACAATGATCGACACAGCCTTCGTAGTAATACTCGCAAAAAAAAAAAAAAAAAATAGGCAACGCTTGAGTATATTTGCCAAATATTCTCGAGAGCTAAGAAAGCGCGAGGCTTCACTGTTGAGGGGTGAATGCATATTTGCATTGGTTCTTGAGTGTATATTTTTTTAGCAGGTTTTAACGAGGGAAGGCCATGCTTTTATTGGTTAGATTTGCGGTCGGATCTAATAGGCAGCTGCTGTTATATATATTTAATATATATATATATATATATATATATATATATATATATATATATATATATATATATATACATATATATATATATATATATATATATATATATATATATATATATATATATATATTCTTACCTATACGGCCGTCCATTACAGAAACTGACATTGCTCTCTCTCTCTCTCTCTCTCTCTCTCTCTCTCTCTAACTCTTCTGTTCCCAATGCGTAAACCGTCCTTCATACTTCAGACTCCAAATCGCTGCTGCTGCCGCCGCCGCCATCTTTCCCGCTGTCTCAAGGTTGGCATAAGACGTCCTATAACCTCCGGACCACTTCTGAGTGAAGTGCCAGCAAGATTCGGCGCAGGGACCTGGTTCCTCTCATGCAGCTTTTCCTCGAAACTTCGAAAAGAGAAATAACATTGGGTTTCGACTCCGCTTCCTGCCCCCCAAAACAGCGTCGTCCTTTATGCAAATGAAGAAGAAGAAGAAGAAGAGGAAGAAGTCAAGAGAGGCGCGTTCAGTTGGTGTTCACCAAACGGCAACGGGTTTCTGCTGTGTAACGTCGCCTAAAAAGAGCTGTTTTCGGTTAGACGCAACGGCGGTTTCGGACGTTTTAATACCCGGTTTCGGGCACTTTGATGGCCCAGGTCTCTCTCTCTCTCTCTCTCTCTCTCTCTCTCTCTCTCTCTCTCTCTCTCTCAGTTAGGCGCGTTCAACAGCCGTTCTCCAACGGCAACGGGTTCCCGGTTTCAAACCTGAGGGATGATGATATTGGTCTCGAACGTCGACTAAAAAGGTTACTTTTGGCTAGACGCAACTGCGGTTTTGGGGAGTTTGATGGCCCAGGTCTCTCTCTTTTTCTCTCTCTCTCTACTAGGCGCGTTCAAGATCCGTTCCCCAACGGCGGCGTGTTTCCGCCTTCAAACCTGCGCGATGATGACATTGGCTCCTAACGCCAACTAAAGTGGTTATTTTTGGTTAGACGCATCGGCGTTTTCGGACGTTTTAATACCCGGCTCCGGGCACTTTGATGGGCGGCTTCTCACATCAAAAGGGGGTTGATATGCGCGGGATAATAATTTCCTCGTTTTACGAGAAGCCGCCATTAATCTCGACATAACGAACGCTAAAGTGAGGCATTCAACCTGTCACAACTGAACGCAACCTCTCTCGTTAACGTGGTATGATGATGACAATAATACCAGTTATGAACGTGGTTCCTTTCATCCATCCCCCCTCCCCAAAGTAATTCTATAGCATCCCCCTCACTCTTATGGCCCACCCCTAAATTCTTTAGTGTCCTATATATCTATAGCAACCTTCTGACTTCAGTTATATAGTAATTCCGTGATTCGGCATCTCCGTAAGCCAGCCTGATTCTTCATGCAAGTTTTAATCTCTTTGGAAAGGCGACGTAATATTAGGCTGACGGTTCAATTCAGACAGAATCTCTCTCTCTCTCTCTCTCTCTCTCTCTCTCTCTCTCTCTCTCTCTCTCTCTCTCTCTCTCTCTCAAGGTGAAGAAGAGACTGTTGACGTTTCCCAAAACTGTACACTGTCAAGGTTTTGAAAATAGTTCAAAGATAGAAAACCTTTTTGCAAATTTCTCTGTTGTTTTTGAAAACTGATCGAAAACGAAATATATATATGTATAATAAAAAATACAAATATTGTTATTAATATACAAACAGCAATCGTAGGCTATATTGCTAAATACAGGAGACACGCAAACCATGCTTGTGTTAGTTTTTGATGTACATTACTACAGGAATACAGGATTCTTTAGAAAGCTACAAAATTCTGAATATTTTTCAAATGACATATTTCAGAAATGTACACAAATAAGGTTTTCATTATTATTATTATTATTATTATTATTATTATTATTATTATTATTATTATTATTATTTTATTTTCTCCTATCTCTAAGATAATAATAATAATAATAATAATAATAATAATAATAATAATAATAATAATTCACACAAGATATAAAGTCCAAATAACTTTTACCCTAATTATAAAATCACTCTCTCTCTCTCTCTCTCTCTCTCTCTCTCTCTCTCTCTCTCTCTCTCTCTCTCTCTCTCATTCTAGGCTTTGGAAATCTCACCCTTCTACCGTTTTCCTGACTCCTACATAACCTTTCCTTCTTTTCTTTATATTCTTAGGACCAGGATGAGAACAGGTCGTGGAATCTGCCTCCCCCATCGGCCTCTGGGTCGGAAAGCTAACTTATTTTCAGCCTACTCTGCGATAGCCTCTTCGCAAGTTACTGGCCATTAAGATCGTTCGATACGGATGTGTGTGTGTGTGTGTGTGTGTGTGTGTGTGTGTGTGGGTGTATGTGTGTGTGTGTGTGTGTGTGTATTTCCCCAGGAAGGTAATAACTCTAATACCTTCCAAGGCTTTCATAGGCCTAACTTTGACGGGTGGCCCAGAGTCTACCATAGGCTCTATACCGCTGGCTTAACTGAAATGACAACTATCTCTCTCTCTCTCTCTCTCTCTCTCTCTCTCTCTCTCTCTCTCTCTCTCTCTCTCTCTCTCTCTCTCTCTGAAGAACGAGTACCAGATGATCTGAGTACTGTAGAGAGATCGTGAACCGAAATAAATAACAGACATAAAATGCCGGTTTAACTGAAAGATCAACCCGCAACAGTCGACTAACTCTAATAACGTAGATTTAATAGCTTAATCAACCAAAGGAACATTAGGTTTTTAAGAAAACTCGCCTATACCAACCTTTCTACGCCTTGCTCTGGGATCGAACGTGGGTTCTTCGATTGTGAGCAGAGAGAGAGAGAGAGAGAGAGAGAGAGAGAGAGAGAGAGAGAGAGAGAGAGAGAGAAAACACTATCTCTCTCAGCCAGGATTTCATCCACCAATATCTTCCAGTCAGTTGTTTTTATATCTTGAACCGGATAACGCCATATTCATGCAAACGAGCCTCGTGAGAGAGAGAGAGAGAGAGAGAGAGAGAGAGAGAGAGAGAGAGAGCAGCAGCATCCGGGAGAATTTGTAATGTAGGTTAAAGGGTTAAAGGAAGGTTGCTTATGTACATTTTATGAAGCTCAATCATCAAAGGATAATTTACAGTAGGAGATGATCTGATTGGTTTAACGGGTCAGAAGGAAATTGTTTGATTGGTTTAAGGGTTAGATAACTGATCTGATTGGTTAAAGGGTCAGAAAAGCGATCTTTAATAGTCAGGAGGAAATGGCATTATTGGTTTAAGGGTCAGGAAGATATAATCTGATTGGTTTAAAGGACATAAAGAATTTTGAATGGTTTAGGGTCAGATAAAAATGATCTGATTGGTTTAAGGGTCAGGAAGAAATGATCTGTTTGGTTTAAGGGCCAGGAAGAAATGAGCTGATTGGTTTAGGAGTCCGGAAGGTATAATCTGATTAGTTTAAGGGCCAGGAAGAACTCTGATTGGTTTGAGGGTCAGAAATAAATGAGCTGATTGGTTTAGGAGTCCAGAAGATATAATCTGATTGGTTTAAGGGCCAGGAAGAACTCTGATTGCTTCAAGGGTCAGGAAAAAAGATATGACTAGTTTAAGGGTCAGGAAAATACTATATGATTGGTTTACGGGTCAGGAAAAATTATATGATTGGTTTAAGGGTCAGAAAGAAATGATATGATTGGTTTAAGGGTCAGAAAGAAATTATTTGATTGGTTAAAGGGTCAGGAAGAAACGATACGATTGGTTTAAGGGTCAGGAAGAAATTGTTTGACTGGTTTAAGGGTCAGGAAAAAATAATCTGACTGGTTTAAGGGCCAGGAAAAAAATGATCTGACTGGTTTATAAGGAATAAAAAAGTCTGGCTGATCTAAGGGCCAGGTAAATAGAATCTGATTGGTTTAAGGGTCAGAAAACCTCGATCAGATTGGCGTAAAGGTCAGAAATATATAAAACAATAAAAAAATAAACAAAATCAATATACGATTACATCCGATGTATAGAAAGGCCCAAGAAATCTAGAAGGCATTACTAAGAACATACCATCACCATTGGCGACCACCGCCGTATCGGCCATTACTAAGCCTGCGCCATTTAATAACCGCCATCCACTCTTATTACCCAATAATTGGCAGGTAATGACAGCAGGGGGCAGCCTTCAATAACGTGCTTAATGTAGGTCTGTTAGTTGGCCATTTTCCGCGGGTAATAAATCAGTGTAGCCACAACCAAGTCTCCAGGTGTCTTGGCCGTGCGGATTTCCCTCAGTCAAAATGGTACGGGCTACTGGACAGTCATTGTTTTGTGGTTGTGGTAATACTGCTTCGAGAGTCCGTAATTCTGGGGACATTGGTAATGCTGGTTCGTAAAAATGGCTGTAAATAAAGTGGTGGGGATTTGTTATACGTACTAACATTCAAATAACGCACGTTTATTAAGAAGCGATTCAAGGTTTAACAATTTTACCGAAATCTGTAATAATCTAGACTAAAACAATCTAGGCATAAGAGATAATACTAAATAAGCTTTTCCCTTAAGTAAAAGAAAACTCTGAAATATTCATTCAAGTTTCCTTAAATCTAGAGGGATATTTGGTTAGAAATTCCTTAAATCTGGGGGGGGGGGGATATTTGGTCAGAGTTCCCTAAATCTAGGGGGATATTTGGTTGCAGATTCCCCTACAACTAGGAGGATATTTTGTCAGAGATTCCCTAAATCTAGGGGTATATATGGTCGCAGATTCCCTAAATCTAGCGGGATATTTGGTCGCAGATTCCCTAAATCTAGGGGGGATGTTTGGTCGCAGATTCCTTAATGTAGAGGGTATATTTGGTCAGAGATTCCTAAACTCTAGGGGAATATTTGGTCAAAAATTCACCAAATCTATGGAGGATATTTGGTTAGATTCCCTACATATAGGGGAATATTTGGTCAGAAATTCCCCAAACATAAGGACACTAGTAATATGAAAGTCCCTACCTCTATAAAAATGTGTGGGTCAATCTGAGAGTTTCCAAATTTTCCTGGAAGTAATAAGAGAGGAAAAACGATAGCCACATACACATACACACACACACATACATTCCTGCTACAGCAAAAAAAACATTCACAGAACAGACAAATCAAAACATATTTTAGCCTGAACTCGAATCGATAATTTTCTCTTGATGTGATTTCACCCGGAGCGGTAAATGAGCAGCCTATCTTACCAATAAAAAAAGTTTGCTTTGTAAAAAAAAAAAGGAGAGGGAGAGGGAGGAGGTAGTGGTATAGAACGAGGAGTAGGAGGAGGAGGAGGAGGAGGAAAGAGGGAGGTAGGTATGAGGAGGAGGAGGTGGAGAGTTGGGGAAAGGTGGGGGAAGTCTGAGGGAGAATTTCATGGCTATATTTACATGGAAATGGCTCGGGTTATGATCAGCTCCTCACACTTTCCCACCTTTTCAACGGTCCTCGAAAGCTAAGGAGAGAGAGAGAGAGAGAGAGAGAGAGAGAGAGAGAGAGAGAGAGAGAGAGAGAGAGAGAGAGAGAGAGAGGCTCTTCTCAACACACAGCATAAGTTTATTACTGAAATAGCTGTTGCCAAACTTCTCCTTCTGGGGAAACCATATATCATATCCTGATAACAGTTTTTTTAATATAAGCAATTAAATCCCATTTTCTATAACAAACGGATACAGAAAACGGACGAGAAAGAGATAAACAAGTTTTTTTTATTTTAAACCTTAAAAAAACCTCAGGGATCTCTACCTATTTTTTTTATGACGAAAACACAAAAAAAAAAGCTGGAAAAGGGGCAGGAGAAAAAACTCTCTCAGGAAATGGGATTGGATTTATGGCTACTCATTCACTTCCGAAAACTTTGATCAACTCTCGTCTTTTCGTAGATTTGGGAAATTTATGAAAGTCTCCCCTTCAATTTTATTGCCGTTTTCTATCATCTCGTTTTCTTCCTCTTCTTTTTATTCTTCTTCCTGATAATAATAATAATAATGAAAATTAAAAGCCACAGTGGTATTAAAAATATTTATATTTGTACGGAGTTCAAACTACAGTGGCTTTTAATTCTTGGTGTTATAGCGTCGTTACAGGGTCGTTTAGTTTCAATAATAATAATAATAATAATAATAATAATAATAATAATAATAATAATAATAATAATAATAATGTAAAGATGAGATTTCGTTTATAACAACAGCATTTTATTTTGACATATTAAAAAAATGAAAAATAAAAACTTACGGTATATTTCCTTTGCATTAGCGAGCAGAAATAAAACAAATGTACTGACAAACCTTTAATCCCAAAACATAAAAAATGAGAGAGAGAGAGAGAGAGAGAGAGAGAGAGAGAGAACCTTTAATCCCAAACATAAAAAATGAGAGAGAGAGAGAGAGAGAGAGAGAGCACGCTCAAACGTTAGTTCCGGGATTAATGTGACTTTCGAGCACGAAAATCTCCTAATGTATATGTGAGCCATAAATCCGTGGAACATGCATTCGGTTTAAATCCCCGAATTTTTAGTAAATATCCCCCGAATTTTTAATAGTGAAACGTATCACTGGCCGTGTAAAAATACGGTACAGAAAAGGATAATACACGTTTGTAGAATATCAATGTAGTTTACAATTTAAAAAAAAAAAAAAAAAAAAAAAAAAAAAAAAAAAAAAAAAAATTTTTCCTTTTAAAAGCGCATTTTAAACGGAAAAACTGGTGGCTAACGAATATAATTATGTTAAATTTTGCTAAAAACACGAGTTTTTCCGTTTTAAATAAGTATCTTTGTTCGAGAGATTCAGGTGGTTTATATTTTACTAAAAACGAGTTTTTAGCTTAAAAACGTGTTTTAAATCGTTTATATTTTGCTAAAAAAACGAGCTTTTCCGTTTTAAAAAAGCATCTTTGATCGAGATATTCAAGTACTGTAGTTTATATTCGGCTAAAAACACGAGTTTTTACTTTAAAAACGTGTTTTAAATAGTTTATATATTGTTAAAAACACGAGTTTTTTAATTTTTCGTTTAAAAACGTATTTTAGCACAATATAAAATAATTACAAATACGTTTTTAAACTAAAAACTCGTGTTTTTAGCCGGATATAATTAGCTTATATTTTGCTAAAAACACGAGTTTTTCCGTTTTAAAAACGTAACTTTGTTCTAGAGATTTAAACAGTTTACAATTTACGGAAAAACACGGGGTTTCCGCTTGGAAAGTCTCTATCTGCTGGAGAGATTTAAATAGTTTAAAGGAGTTTTTTTTTTAGAAAAATAAAATTCAGGAAAACTAAACAGGAGTCAAAGCAAGCACGGCACAAAAATAAAGAGACAATAACTAGGAAATCACAGAACAAGACAATAAAGAAAGGAATCACAATATAATTAGGAAAACAGTGTACACGAAAACAAGAGAATCTGAGAAAGAGAACAAATGTGGATAGAGGAGATAAGGGAGAAAATAGAGTAAAATACGAGGTTCAATTTAAATGAAAGACGAAAATTAAATTAAGAGAAAAACCTGGAAAAAGAGAAAATAAGCCAAAATAAGATGAAATAAAAAAGAGAAGTCTAAGAACTAACATCAGGAAAGAGGAAAGCAGCATGTCTGTGGCTTGGACCTTCGTGCGAAGTTCGCCGGCATCGTGACTCACGCGATTCACGAAAATGAGAGAGAGAGAGAGAGAGAGAGAGAGAGAGAGAGAGAGAGAGAGAGAGAGAGAGAGAGAGAGAGAGAGAGAGAGGATTCGTGGATACATTTAACCCGGGAACATAATGAAATTTTTCAGATACTGCATTGTACATCTTGTGTTTGAGAGAGAGAGAGAGAGAGAGAGAGAGAGAGAGAGAGAGAGAGAGAGAGAGAGAGAGAGAGAGAGAAGATTCTTGAATACATTTAACCCGGGAACATAATGAAATTTTTCAGATACTGCATTGTACATCTTATGTGCGTGTGTGTGTGTGGGGGGAGAGAGAGAGAGAGAGAGAGAGAGAGAGAGAGAGAGAGAGAGAGAGAGAGAGAGAAAGTATCCTGACAGAAATATTTTTGGCAAAGGTTCAAAATCAGTCCTCAGCTAGGTAAAAGCATGCTTAGGTTAGGCCAGGCCAAGTTAGGCCACATTTGGTTGGAGGTCATATTTGATCATTCTGGCCCACTAAGCCCACCTCCCAGCAATCCATCCCCCTCCCCCTGTGCCCAGCAAAGAAAAGAAGAGATAAAAAAAGAAAATATTCACTATAAGAAAAACAAAAGAAGCACGACGTGGCTCCCGAGGTAATGTAATTACTGCATTTACCGTGATTGGCCAACGCAACACACAT
>NC_089755.1:58741797-58746797 GCF_040412425.1 Macrobrachium rosenbergii | reverse complement strand
AATCCCTCTTTCTAAAAACTGCCTCCAACCCTCTGTACCTTCGATATTCTAGTCACTCGTCATCCGTCCTCTACTGGAAATGGTACTTGAGTTCCGTTGGTGTTCTTTTAATCTGCTGTAAATTGTAATTGTGTATTTTTGGATGAGTATTGTCATTGGAATTTGGTTTTATTATTGTCACTTTCAGCTTGAAAATGGGGCTGGTCCTGAAACGTCGCACTGATAAAACTACGCCCATATGAAACAGACGTCTGCATTGAAACCATTCCGCTTTATATATATATATATATATATATATATATATATATATATATATATATATATATATATATATATATATATATATATATATATATATATAATGGGTCTTTATGTACGCTTGCATTTAAACACATATCAAGATAACGAGACCTGTCGTACCACAATTACAAACAGGAGGAGTACACGACTAGCATTGCACTGCGGATGTCACATCAAAAGAATTTACCCTTTTTCTCGTCACAAACAAAAGCTGCACCAGGCCAAGGTTGCGTGACTGACTTGTCTCAGACCAGGAAGTGAAGAACGCTCTGACCTTCATAATTCCTGATAATTTTGTTTGTATATATATGATATATATTATTTTGAAGAGGCTATATATATACACTGTCTCCGCGAGCCTTCATAAAGGAGAGTTATAAACTCTCTTTCAAGTTGTTCTCTTTATTATAAAATAGGTCCTATATATTGTTTGTGGAAACTTGAACGGCTGACCTTCATAATTAATCATAATTTTGTTTATATAATAATAATAATAATAATAATAATAATAATAATAATAATAATAATAATAATATTATTATTATTATTATTATTATTATTATTATTATTATTATTATTATTATTATTATTATTATTTTGAAGAGGCTATACATATATTGCCTTTGTGGGCCTTCATTAAAATTAATCATATATTCTTTTTAATAAAATTGGTAGTATATTTTTTGTGCAAACTTGCATGATATGGTAATGATCTATAATGGTTTTTTGGATGAATATGTACGCGATTTGGATAATATTAATAAGCACAAAGTCACGGTATCAAAACGTATTTACATTAGAAGTTCGACAATGAAACATTTGGAGCCTCTGGGACGATTGTAACTTACTGAGGATTATCATGTATTGTATTCCTGTTTGAGACAAACTGGATAAATAAATAAATATATAAACAATAGAGAAAATGAATATAAATAACTAAAATTCTGTAGTTTTTAAGATAGGCTACACCCGAGCAATTGCAGGATTTTATAATGGAACAGAGGGTTAATACACTGTTCATTTTACCTATTAAAAGATAATTGTCATGAAAACAGAAAACATTATCCGCTTGAAAACATTTGGTCAGAGTTCAAGATATTATCTGACAACAAAGTGGCTATTTCTAACTTACTGTACACAATAAAACGGTAAATTTTTATACACCAAAAATATGGTGACTGGTAGTAATAAATAATATATAGAACTGTGTGAGAGAGAGAGAGAGAGAGAGAGAGAGAGAGAGAGAGAGAGAGAGAGAGAGAGAGAGAGAGAGAGAGAGAGAGAGAGAGAGAGAGAGTTCAAATTTTCATTTCAAATTTACATTGGTTTTTCACATAAAAATGTTAAAATATTTACAACTGCCAGATTAAATTACTGACATTAGAACGTTTACTGAGAGAGAGAGAGAGAGAGAGAGAGAGAGAGAGAGAGAGAGAGAGAGAGAGAGAGAGAGAGAGAGAGAGAGAGAGAGAAATTCAAGTTCAAATTTTCATTTCCAATTTACATTAAATTATTCAAATAAAATTTTACGAAATGTACAAGCGCTAGATTAACATTAAAACGCCATGAAAAATGCTTCAGTTCTTTATTGAGAGAGAGAGAGAGAGAGAGAGAGAGAGAGAGAGAGAGAGAGAGAGAGAGAGAGAGAGAGAGAGAGAGAGAGAGAGTACAACATCCATGGAAGTGCCTGAGGCTTGAAACTCCGGGATTAAAAACTGCAGCGAAAAGCGGATGAACGAGTGTAAACAAAATGCGCGAAGGATAGAGACGGATAAAAGAGGGAGAGAAAAACAAGAGGCGAGAGGGGAGAGGTGAGGGGCGCAATGTAAACGGAATGTCACACACGTACGAGGGGAAATGGGAAGACGAGGGGTAGGAATTGGAAAAAAAAAAAATACAACTGAAAATGAAATTACGGATTTGACTTGCAGAGAACAAGAGACCAATCACTTGTGTATGTGTGTGTGTATATTCACACTTGTTGTGAGGGGGGAGGGGGAACGGAAGTGTGTGAGGATGATAAAAGCACTTTTAATGAAATATATTCTTCATTGATCAATCTATCTTTAATATATTATTTATCTCACTTTTTGCTTCGTATTGTCTTCTGCAATTCCTTTTAAATGAACACCATATTCTTTGAAAGCTTGTATTTCAAGTCTATTTATATGGCCCCTGTAGGCTTGTTAATTATGAATAGGATTCATCTCTTGAATAATAAATAATAATAATAATAATAATAATAATAATAATAATAATAATAATAATAATAACGAAGGTTTTTTTGTGAATATGCACTGTCACTCCTCAGGGATTTTTAGAAAGTAGCTGAATAGGATTGAAATGCAATTTGCAAATTTTGGAAATGATGGAAATACCATTGAAAAATGTTGTAAATGATAACTATGCCACTGAAAAATGTTAAAAAATGTTCAGTGGAAAACTGGTGATAACTGTAAAAAGGTAAATGAAAAAATTCTAAAAGTCACATTTCACATTAAAATGGAGAAAAATATGTAAACTACAAAAATGATAAAGATTGAGTAAATGTCGAAGCACTGTTCTTCCTCTCTCTCTCTCTCTCTCTCTCTCTCTCTCTCTCTCTCTCTCTCTCTCTCTCTCTCTCTCTCATATCAGTCGAGAAACGATGTCATCACAGACAATATTGCAGTAGCAAACTTTTATCCTCTCTCTCTCTCTCTCTCTCTCTCTCTCTCTCTCTCTCTCTCTCTCTCTCTCTCTCTCTCAAACCCAGATATCTACTGCTTCATTCACTATCGAGTACCCGCAACAACTATTCCACATCTCTCCCCTCCCCCTCTCTCTCTCTCTCTCTCTCTCTCTCTCTCTCTCCCTAAACGAGAATGTAACCACGCAGGTACAACTTTAAAGAGGACACATCAATGGCCATAGGCTTACAACCGTCCCCCAATATCTGGCCCACTGAAACCCCGCTCGGATGTCACCTCGCTACAGTGCCGGTTATAAATGGGGTTTTGGGGATAGGACTACTCTGCAGAGGATATTGCTTCCTCCTCCTATTCATCCTTCTTCCTACTCATCCTACGTCCTACTCTTTTGCTCATTCTTGCAGTACACCCACCCACCTTCGTGTTTCTTTAAAATGTGTTTGTCATGCTTGAGATGAATAATGAATTTTTCATTTGCATAATTCAAATCGTAGGTCACATTATTATTATTATTATTATTATTATTATTATTATCATTTAATAATAATAATTTTACACTGTATATTTAATGGTACACTTTGGAATGAATGATTGAAAAAATGACGTTAAAAATCACAGTGAATAATGATTTTCCCCTTGTACAACACACGTCAATCACCATAATGAATAATAATGATTTTCCCATGTACAATACACGTCAATCACCATAATGAATAATAATTTCATATTATACAATTAATACAACATTACAATGAATAATAAAGAAATTCAAGTCAAACACCACAGTGAATAATAATTTTCCCATTGTATAATCCAAATAACTCACGTTATTCACCATAATGAATAATAACTCACGCTTAGTTTCACTTCCAACGCCAATAATGAATAATGTCTTCCCTCTATTCGAGCACTACGACAGACCCCGGCTCTTTGTCCGGAACAAATGAATGGAAATCATTCATCGGATGAATAATGAAACGGTCATTCATCGTGGTCATGTATGAAATGGCCGATGGCACACTTACTTAAAATAGAGTGTAATTTGTCAGAATACAATTACGTCTGGTTGAACGGTGCAGGCAAAAACGAGTGACTTATTTTAATCATTTTAGTTTTCTGTAAAAGAAAACTATTGCGCCGGCTTTGTTTGTCCGTCTGTCCGCACTTTTTCTGTCCGCATTTTTTTCTGTCCGCACTTTTTTCTGTCCGCACTTTTTCTGTCCGCACGTTTTCTGTCCGCACTCAGATCTTGAAAACTACTGAGGTTAGAGGGCTGCAAATTGGTATGTCGATCATCCACCCTCCAATCATCACACATACCAAATTGCAGCCTTCTAGCCTCAGTAGTTTTTATTTCATTTAAGGTTAAAATTAGACATAACCGTGCTTCTAGCAACGATATAGGATATGCCACCACCGGGCCGTGGTTAAAGTTTCATGGGCCGCGGCTCATACAGCATTATACCGAGGTTTTCTGAATAATTATCGTTATATTTTCACTGATCTATGATTACGTCTTTACACCAAGGTTATAAATTTCTACAACTAAAGGTATAACTAGTTCTAGAAATGAGAATGATAATTACAAACTCACAGATGACAATATTAATGACCATGTAGATATTCAGAGTAAAGAGAAGTCTTACATCCAACATCAATACACTCTGGCTTCCAAAGGAGCCCAGAATTAACAATAATAATCATAATCATAACAAAAACAACCAAATCACTTTGTCATAACTACTGCAAGCAACTTTGAGTTTACAAACAACTCTGAGTTTACTGGGATCTAACTTGCAGAATCATTTGCATTGCTAAGATTACCGAAGCCTCGTGAACTTTCAGAATAACTTAGAGCGTAATATCGGCTTGACGAGAGAGAGAGAGAGAGAGAGAGAGAGAGAGAGAGAGAGAGAGAGAGAGAGAGAGAGAGAGAGAGAGAGTTTTCAGTGTTCACTCAATCAAAATGTAATTAATTACACTAATGGTATAGCATCTATTGATCAACTC
>NC_089755.1:58726797-58736797 GCF_040412425.1 Macrobrachium rosenbergii | reverse complement strand
CTCGACATAGTCCCAAATTTACGCAATAGCTACATCTAAACTAGTGTTGAAGATAAATACCAACTACCTTTAAGAAGCTGGGGTATCCTAAACGCCATTACTACCGTGATCATCAACGTACCTGAAAAAGGAAGAAATATATATTAATAAAAATTGTACATACTATGTCTTGGTAATAGAAAAAAAGGAAAATTATAATATACATATGTATATATACATATGTATATATATATATATATATATATATATATATATATATATATATATATATATATATATATATATATATATATATATATTACACTTATATACCTCAAGTCTGTCTCGACTTCCTTCTCACATTACTTCACTAGAACCTTTACTTCAAAGGTCTCCTTAGCCACCATCTCCACCCCCAACCCCCCTTCACCCATATCTCATATCTCCAACCCTCCAACGCCCTCCCTCCTCCACCACTCCCTCAAACCCCCACCACTCTCTCTCTTCCTTTGTCGCTCCCATCATTGTGGGGGCTAATGACAGGAAGTTAATTAAAATGTTTGATGACTTTTGGGGCCAAGTTTGAGCCCCCACGAGGGGGGGGGGTATCGTTAACCCCAAGACGACGTTATTGCGTTCGACCAAAAAACAGAAAAATTAATAAAAAAATAGATTCTGTTTCACTGATTTTATTGAGAGGGTAGAGAGACAGGGGGGCCCAAGAGTTTTGATGTTTTCCAAGAGGATTCATTTGGGTCCAGGTTTTCTTCGAAATTGGATATTTTATTTTACAGGGCGGAAAATATAACTCATTTTTCTTCGATTTCGTCTCTGAAGAGAAGACTCATCTTCCCTCTCAAACGGGAAATAATCCTGTGCTGTTCAAACAATCAGCTTGACACTGGCACTGATGCGAAGGAGCAGATCACACACCAACACACATACGCACATACACACAAACACACATACACACACACACACAAACGCGCGAAAGACAAATTAGAATATAATCTCCATTAAATCTGACATTACTGTCAAGAAATGCTAGCTTTAAAAAAGACTGAAATTATTTTCAAATAGTTATCAAGCTATATATATATACTTTACTATGAGAAAAATAAAAAAAATTATTAAATTACTATAGACTTTTCAACAAAATTCAGCCTCTAACACATTTCTCAAGAAATGCTAACTTTGTACAGACTAATATCTTATCAGATATTTATCAAGCTATAGGCCCTTAACTTTTGGAAAAAAAAAAATAATGAACTTAAAATACACTTGTCAACAACCTTTAGCCTCTCATCAAAAAAAAAAAATAGTTACAGATACCCTTAACTTTTGGAAAAAAAATAATGAACTTAAAATAGACTGTCAACAACCTTCAGCCCCTTATATAAATGAAAAGCGGTTTTGAGGTTCTAGAATTGCAGATGGCATTTTGTTGATAGACCAAGTTTAAAAATAAACTTATATTTTTTTTTGAAACTCACTTGGTCCTCTACAGCTGACAGAATACTTAGAATTGCAGTTCATCTAGCTAGCTCACTATTTGCAAATACAAACTCTAGCTAGAAAAACCAAGTGAATTTCTGGGCAAAAAAATGGCTTATTTTTAAACTTGATCTTTTAGCGAAGAAGAGTACCACCTAATACTGATTTTACCTGTAAGAACAACTTAAATTGGGAGAAAAAGCAAAGCAATTGAATGAATACTAATTCGATGGAACTTTATATAAATATATATATATATATATATATATATATATATATATATATATATACTATATATATATATATATATATATATATATATATATATATATATATATATATATATATATATATATATATATATATATATACATACATATACAGTATATATATATATGTAATCCAGCAGAATTTATGAAAACGTCTTGGAATATAGAGCTACAAATTATAAAATCTCTAGTGGTCTTCTGAAAAAAAAAATAAATAAATAATTGCCATTCAAATATGAACGAATAAGGTCCCATTCCGATACACAAAACGTGATGCATAATAACTCTTGGAAATGAAAAATATTTTAAATGAAGAAATATATCCTTTAAAACTGATTTTTGAAGCATGAAAGGTGCCGTTTGCAAGGACACCCACGAAGGAGGTGATAAATGGTTAAATAACAGACCATTAGAGTGGAAGTATTATGGCCGTTCGTCAAAGTATAAGTCAGACAAACAGTTGTAAAACCCGGGCACATGAATGAATATTGATTGTACGATGGATCATGAATGAAGGGGAATGGCCATGAATGAATATACTACGACTGAACACAGACTCACGTACACTGTTATTATGCCATTATGGAAAACTATTCTTTTTTTTAGCCCAAGAAATCCTAAACTTCCCCTCGATATTATTTATGGCGCCGAATCTCAATAAAAAGTGAGAAACGGCTACGCAGCGTGGTCTGGAATAGTCTAGATTTATCAAGGGTTGCGCAAAAGTCCCATAAAACATCGACAGATTTTTCTGGAGAATTAAATATGGCCTCCGTGAGTTTCACATTAAGCTTTGTGAATCTCATTTCGAATATTTATTGCACCGGGTTTGAGAAAAGTACTTGGGCTTAAATATGATCAGTTAATTAGGAATCTCACGTTTTCGGGTACTAAATCTGCATATCTGAAAGCGCCAAGGGATAGGTGTTATGTAGTTTTCTGAGTTAGTTAAAGCGTAGCACTGATTCATTTCTCTGGTACAAAAAAAAAAAAAGAATAAAAAAAAAATTAACGCCTGCATTTCAGAGCCTTGGGAAAATCAATAGACCTTTCTCTCTTTAGGAGAAAAGCTAGCATTGGTTGATACTGTATTTCACAAACACACACACACACACACACACACACACACACACAAATATAAATTATATATATGTGTATATATATAATGTATGTATGTATGTCTGTATATGTGTATATACATACATACATAATACATACATACATACATACATCCACCTTCATCAAAAATCAGAACATTTTAATGCGTCGCCATTAAGCTTCGCTTCATTAGACCTGACTTTACTCATAAGGTCAGACAGCGTTAATAAGTCTTACCTGTCCGGCCGAGAGAAGGTTAAACAGCCATAAGGTCCACGGCAACCACAACAGGATGCATCAGATTTCTTTCTGTAATTTCTGTGAGTCTGTTTTTGGACGTAAAATGGGAAATCGTGTTACTGTAGAGTTACTCTGTTTTCAGAATTGATTTTTCAAAGCAGGTCTGTCAGTCAAAGTGAATTAACTCTATATTAATTAAAAGTAGGTCTGTCAGTCAAAGTGAATTAACTCTTTATTAATTAACTAGTGTTTATTGTAATAATTATATATCCTTAGATTCAACTGTGAGTTTACGCCTACATACATCAGCACTTAATAGTGAATCCTAATTTTCAGTTTCCAAATGAACTAATAAGTAAAGCTTCGGCGCAATCGAGATTTCTGTACAGCGTATAATCAAGGCCACCGAAAATAGATCTATCTTTCGGTGGTCTCGGTATGATGCTGTATGAGCCGCGGTTCCTCAATCTTTAACCATGGCCTGGTGGTGGCCTGTCCTATATCGTTCCCAGAATCATCATTATGGCTAACTTTAACCTTCAATAAAATAAAAACTACTGAGGCTTGAGGGCTGCAATTTGGTATGTTTGATGATTGGAGGGTGGATGATCAACACACCAATTTGCAGCTCTCTAGCCTCAGTAGTATTTAAGATCTGAGGGCGGACAGAAAAATTGCGGACAGAAGAAAGTGCGGACAGGAAAAAGTGCGGACAGAAAAAAAGTGCGGACGGACAGACAAAGTCGGCACAATAGTTTCCTTTCCAGAAAACTAAAAAAAATCATAAACGCCTGGTTTATTCAAGCGCCACAAAAGTAGGGAGTTGGAGTAAGAGTTTCTATCATGCTTGAATAAACTCCCACTCCCACTCCCCACTCGAGAGACTTTTAGGCTCCAGCCTTGCCCACAAAACAACTTCCTCGACTGGCCACAAGAACCCATTTTCCGCCCATTATCTCGAAACTAAGTCCTTTTAGCAAGGTGCTTAAGATTTTTCCTTTCTTTTTTTTTTTTTGGGGGGGGGGGACTTATATCTTTGTCTCACAGCTTTTTTCCAGGAAGGTCAATTTAGCTCTCATTTTCCACCAGGAGGCTCAAGAATAGGCTTTTCATTTTTTGGTATTGTTTCTCTGTTTATTTAGTTAATTTCTCATTTTATTGTCACACTTTTAAAAAAAAAATTAATGAAAATAGACAGCCTTCACTACAGGGCAATTTCTAAGATGTCTTTTGGTTAATTCTCATGAAATTGCAACAAATTCACTAATACATTATAATGAAGTTACTATCTATTACAGTTCAAGAGAACTGGCCAGAGAGAGAGAGAGAGAGAGAGAGAGAGAGAGAGAGAGAGAGAGAGAGAGAGAGAGAGAGAGAGAGGTTACTAAAATGATTTCAAAATTAGAAGAAATAAAAATTTAAACACAAACATCTGAGAGAGAGAGAGAGAGAGAGAGAGAGAGAGAGAGAGAGAGAGAGAGAGAGAGAGAGAGAGAGAGAGAGAGGTAATTAAAATGATTTCAAAATCAGGAATAGAAATTGCTAAACACACAAACATCTCAGAGAGAGAGAGAGAGAGAGAGAGAGAGAGAGAGAGAGAGAGAGAGAGAGAGAGAGAGAGAGAGAGGTAATTAAAATGATTTCAAAATCAGGAATAGAAATTGCTAAACACACAAACATCTCAGAGAGAGAGAGAGAGAGAGAGAGAGAGAGAGAGAGAGAGAGAGAGAGAGAGAGAGAGAGAGAGCACCACGAACATTACCATAAATGCAAGATGAAAAAAAAGTACCCCAAACCACATATCAGGTGAGGAGATAAGGAAATGAACACCGCTCTTTAACACATCAGATCGCCCCGCTAAGGACGAGATATTAAGCGCTATCTCAGAAATGGCTCCTTCCCGGAAAATTTATATAGGCCTGCTGGCGTCGCAAATTCGGGGGGGATGGCACCTTATCTGGGCGTAAATGAAGGGAAGGAGTTTCTCCTCAAGAATGATTTTATTGGGCGATATTTTTTAGTGTAAATGCATAAAATTGCAGCGATGAAAATACCACTTGAAGTTTCCTCTCAAGAAATTCTGGTACTACTTAGATGTAATAATTTTCTATTTACTTTGCTTCAGGGAAATTCTATTTCTGTTCCCACTTTGCTTTTTGGGAATTCCTCCGTACCGTTGTTTCCATACACACACACACAGACACACACACACACACACACACATACATATATACATATATATATATATATATATAATATATATATATATATATATATATATATATATATATATATATATATATATATATATATATATTACACTTTGTGTGTGTGTGTGTGTGTGTACAACTTAGAAATAAAAAACCTTCCACCAACGGTAACCTAAAGTGGGTGAGCTTCATTTTAGGTGGTATATTTAGATACAATCCGAGGTTCACGCCGGGACATTTTCAAAGGCACGAGGTAAACAATTCCCATTTTGACCTTTCTGACTTAATCTCTCTCTCTCTCTCTCTCTCTCTCTCTGTATGTTTCTGTTTTATTTTTACTCATTTTCTCTCTCTCCCTCTCTCTTTCTCTCTCTCTCACCCTGGCTTGTTCCTCTCTACGTTTCTTTTCCTTTATCCTTTGTATATATATATATATATATATATATATATATATATATATATATATATATATATATATATATATATATATATCCTTCTCTTTTCGTTTCTCTTTGAATATTCATGTCTCCGTCTATAGCCGCCCGCTTTTTCAGTTACTGTGTGCCTCTCCGTCTGTCAGTCTCTCTCTCTCTCTCTCTCTCTCTCTCTCTCTCTCTCTCTCTCTCTCTCTCTCCATTCCCCCTTCACAAGGGAAGGCCCTCTCAACTCCATGGCTTTTCATAACCTTGCACATTCAAATATCCTTTTTTTTTTTTTTTAGCCTTTTCCCTTCACCCCTTCTGCAGGTCAATCCTCCGGCTACAGAGAGAGAGAGAGAGAGAGAGAGAGAGAGAGAGAGAGAGAGAGAGAGAGAGAGAGAGAGAGAGAGAGCATTCAAGCAAATTCTGCTTCAAAGTTTGCCGAGAGTTTGAACATCGCCAGCTTCTACTAAACTCATCCTCCTGCCATCCTGTATATACACATCCTGCCTGTCCCAATCCCTTGCAGGCTTCCTTTCTCTCTCTCTCTCTCTCTCTCTCTCTCTCTCTCTCTCTCTCTCTCTCTCTCTCTCTCTCCTCCAACGTAGCGCTTCATGCAATATTATGCAATGTTATGTGAGATATGAGCAAAGCTTAGTCTATTCTCTCTGTTGCAGCCTCTGGCCTGTTAGCTCCAGGTCAGCTTGTAATGGCTCTTTCTGCCTCTCATTTTTCTCATTTCTGATACATATTTTTTTTTCAATTCAGAATCCCCAAAACTCTTCCTTTCCTCCTAAAAATGAAAATAGAAGGAAGACCTCCGCTACTAACAACGTGAAAGGGGAACAAAAGATCCCTAATTAAGACTTAATTACGTTTTTAAAAATGGATGTTTAGGCAAGACAGTTGAGTTGGATGGGGAAAATGGCCAGTTTTGCAAACGTTCTGTACATCAGAGCCGTCATTTCCATTTCGTTATTTACGAACGTTTAAGTCTGAGCTTACACTTAATGCGCAACAACGAGGCATTATTTATTTCTATAGCTTCAGAACAAAGGCGCGCAACGGCGCTCAAACCAGGAAACACACTAAAACGTGAAAGCATTTCACTGAGCGCTCCCAGACCAGATAAAACACCATTAAGCCAAGTCTTTTAAAAAGTTCGGCTTCGTTGCAGCACTCATTTCGGTTGTCATGGCAACGTTCTTTTGTTTATTCTTACAAGAGGCTTGCTGTTACTTGTACCTGATAGGCTTTGTAAGCGTTTGCAATTGTTTTTTTTTTTTTTAGTTTTCTGAAAGGTAAACTATTGCGCCGGCTTTGTCTGTCTGTCGGCACTTTTTTCTGTCCGCACTTTTTCTGTCCGCCCTCAGATCTTAAAAACTACTGAGGCTAGAGGGCTGCAAATTGGTATGTTGATCATCCACCCGCCAATCATCAAACCTACCAAATTGCAGCCCTCTAGCCTCAGCAGTTTTGATTTTATTTAAGGTTAAAGTTAGCCATAATCGTGCTTCTGGCAACGATATACGATATGCCACCATCGGGCCGCGGATCATACAGCATTATACCGAGACTACCGAAAGATAGCTCTGTTTTCGATGGCCTTGATTATACGCTGTAAAAAAAACACGATTGCGCCGAAGAAACCTCGGTGGATTTTTTACTTGTTTTTTTCTCTGTGTGTGTGAGCAAAGTTAATGAACTGATTTTTTTTTAGAAAACTTTATTTCAGAAGTTAGTTTTACATCGGAAAATTTCCTCCTGAGTTATCCTGTAATGTTAATGTTTGGTAATGACCCAAGATGGATATTATCATTATTATTTTTTTTTCTCTCTTAACATTTGTAATTTTCCTTCTCTTACTGTATTGTACTGTAATTGCCTGAAGAGGAGACTAGTTGGTCTTGAAACTGTAATGAATTTTAACATTTCCAAAATAAAGCTGGATTTCAATTTATACCGTGATGTAATAATTATGGTCTTTAAATCTGTGACCAGAAAAAAAGTAAAAAATGCGCCGAGGAAATTCTTAGATGGTCAAACTACTTGAGTCCGGTCACATTGGCCTCAAGTCCTTCTGGCCCTAAGTCATTCCGGCCTCGTAAAATCAGGCATTTGGGCACAAACCCAACTTAAACTAACCTAATTTGACTTTTCCTAACCTAACTTATCCTGACTTAACCTAACTTAACCCAGCTTACCTAACCTAACTTAATCTAACATAAATACTGAAATGGTAAAGGAAAAAAGGCATTAGTTTTTAACCTAATTTACCTAACCTAACCTATTATAGCATAACTACTGGAATAATAAAGGAAAAAAGCATTAATTTTTAACCCAACTGACCTAACCCTAACCTATTATAGCAAAACTACTGAAACAATAAAGGAAAAAGGCATTTGCTTCCCAAATACTGAGGGTGATTCAGAGGTGAATGCGAATCAGGTGTTGCATATTATGGCGATATACCTCCGGCAGATAATAATCTAATTACACTGATTGATAACAGGAATAAATCTGTCGCAAGTCTTTGATGAATGAGCTTCAAATTAATACTGCAGTTGCTGAATTATGGAAGAACAATTAAATGTATGCATTAATTAGCTAAATTAATAGGTAATTAGAGTCTAATTTGCTAGAATATGACAAATAGTGCATTGTTACATCAGAAGACACAGATTGGATTAGAGGAAAGTAAATTGAGACCCACGAAAACTTTATAGGCAAATAATTCCATACAACTTATTACTTCATTGATAAAAATGGAGCATTGTGGTTATGAGAATATTCTTTACACCTCCATACAGTAACGTATAAAAGGTTTTCTTCTGTGTGTAAAAAACATTCAAAGCAGTGTAACACAGTTTGAGCTCGGACCCTAAAACAGATTACAGCCCCTTAATCTACATATGAATGCAACCCTACGCTCCCCTGTGAGTTTGTCTGTTCGTGATTCGTGTCTGTGGCCTCTCTGTGTCTGTGTTTATGTTTTTCTGTCTGTCTGTCTGTCTGTCTGTCCTACGAGTACCGGTACCCCCCTAACACCGCTCTTGGCACGCAAGCTTACGCCATTAAATCAATCAATTAATCCTCTGTGTCGTCCCTTCGTGTCCATCAGTCATCCGTGACTGTCAGTCAAGTCTTTTGTATGTGTGTCGGTCCTGCGTGTCTGTCGGACTTCGTGTTTCTTAGGTCACCGCGTTCGTAAGTCTTCGTGTTTGTCAGTCATTCGTGTTTTTTTAATAATAATAATAATAATAATAATAATAATAATAATAATAATAATAATAATAATAATAATAATAATAAAATATATATTATTACAAGTTACTTTCAACATATCTACTACAATATATATATATATATATATATATATATATATATATATATATATATATATAGAGAGAGAGAGAGAGAGAGAGAGAGAGAGAGAGAGAGAGAGAGAGACGCGCTTTGTGGAAGCAAACGATGGAGTTTGCTTGCCCTTGAAACTCCTGCTTGAAGGAAGACGGCCCGCAATAATATTTTCCTTTGCTTGCAGAAAGCACCGACCGAGCGCTGACTTACGAGTGCTGCTTAGCAGGGTTACTTGCCTTCTCTCTCTCTCTCTCTCTCTCTCTCTCTCTCTCTCTCTCTCTCTCTCATTCCATAATCTACTTTACAGCTTGTTAAAAGGACTTTAAATAAGACATTCCGTAATCTACTTTACAGTTTGTTAAAAGGACTTCAAATATGACATTCCGTAATCTACTTTACAGTTTGTTAAAAGGACTTCAAATATGACATTCTATAATCTACTTTACAGCTTGTTAAAAGGACTTTAAATAAGACATTCCATAATCTACTTTACAGTTTGTTAAAAGGACTTTAAATAAGACATTCTATAATCTACTTTACAGTTTGTTAAAAGGGCTTCAAATATGACATTCTATAATCTGCTTTACAGTTTGTTAAAAGGACTTGAAATAGAGCCAAAAAATGAGAAGTTCATTTAAACATATCTTGAGAGCACCCCAAATTTCTCATTAAGCAGGTAGGACGGCAGATACGTGCTGCCGGCAGAGTTACCCTTCTTTTATGAGTAGTCTCAAGATATTGTTGACTTTTTCCTTAATAAGCGTTTTTTCCTCACGTGTTGTCCGTCTGTGCTCTTTAAGTAGTGATATTAATAGTAGGAGTTTTAGAATCAGGTAAAATAGAAGGGAAGGTGAGGAAATTTCAGGAAGTGAAAATAAAATACACGAAAAGAGAATTTGGAAATAATGCAATGAGAAGATAAATCGTTGAT
>NC_089755.1:58696797-58721797 GCF_040412425.1 Macrobrachium rosenbergii | reverse complement strand
AGTCGTAATGGAACGACTCATATGACGCTTTTATGAGTCGTAAAAGAATGACGATGATGATGAGTCGTTTGACGCACGAGTATGCTGATCATGGGCCTCGAGTCAATAGCAGATGGGAGGAGGAGGAGGAGGAGGAGGAGGAGGAGGAGGAGGAGGAGGAGGAGGAGGAGGAGGAGGAGGAGGAGGAGGAGGAGGACATTATGCCATATTAAAAAACGGACGTCTTGGCAACTCGAATCTATCTTTGGCAATGAGGAGAAGATGCGCCTAAATAACAGTTTGTATTTCCTTTGTAGACAGATAGATAGATAGACAGGTAGAGAGAAAGAAAGATAGACAGATAGATAGATAGAAAGGCAGAAAGATAGATAGATAGACAGATAGAGAGACGTTGCTTTAAGACAACCTCCTACAACAGGAGTTGAATGATAATGGTACTTTGGATAATGTTGTTCACCATAATTACTAAAATCTAAACATATATATATATATATATATATATATATATATATATATATATATATGTATGTGTGTGTGTGTGTGTGTGTGTGTGTGTGTGTGTGTGTGTGTGCGCGTATGCGCGCGCGCAAGTTCCCATGCCTCACTGCAAGGCCGCTTTATTTTCCTGCTCAAGGTCGATGGCAAAATCTTCAAAATCCTCAAGTGTTGACTTTTCCTCCCTTGCATAAGAGTGAAAGTGAAAGCATTTTTTTTTTTTTGGGGGGCGGTCCTCGTTTTGTCTTCTTTTAATTGGGAGGGGGTGAGAGGGGGGAGTGGGTAGGGGGGGGGGGAGGGGAGGGGGAAAACCTTTGCCTAAATTGGGATGTGAAATTTAAACTTTGGTGAACTGTTGGCTAAAGTCACGAGAGCAACATATAATAATAATAATAATAATAATAATAATAATAATAATAATAATAATAATAATAATAATAATAATAATAATTTTTAATTCCTTTTTCACTGATATATATATATATATATATATATATATATATATATATATATATATATATATATATATACACACATACATACATACATACACACACAAACCACAACACGAGCAGCTTCCCCAAAACTCATGCATTAATAGCTTGCGTTCAGGCATCACCTTTACAAATAAAACCACTACATAAAATAACATATTTGTACAATCTCCATATTCACTTCCCACTTCTGATGAAAAGTTTAAATTCAACTCTAAAAATGTATAGACTATGAGATTAAAAAATCGCGTAAAACAGTTGATCTTTCGTTAAATGTTCCATATATCTCAAAGCGAAATATTAAAAAAAAACTAAAACTTGAAGAGCAATATGGACGACAGATCAGCAGTGACCTTGGCATTTGCGACGCCATGGGACTGATTCTCAGTCTGTCAGTCAGTCAGAGCATTTAACTTATAAACATCTGAATCTTGAAGTTGGTCTTTATGTGTCTTTGACCCAAAACAGGAAATATTCCTGTTTGACGGAATATTCATTTTGTAGTCTTTGATAAACCGACACTACAAAATGAGAATTTAGGTGGTTTACTCTCGAGTGGGGCTATAGGGAGTTCTTTAAAAGATATGGCCCATAAATTCCCAAAAACGCTACTTATATGATTGATGTGATGCCACAATTGCCGATTTCCCCCCCCTTTTTTGAGGCAGTTTTTATTTTTATTGAATTATTACCGCCGTTGAACTTACGACAGGAAAGGCAGTTTTCAGATGGTTCTTTGCCCTTAAAGCTAACTCTTCTGACACGAGAGAGAGAGAGAGAGAGAGAGAGAGAGAGAGAGAGAGAGAGAGAGAGAGAGAGAGAGAGAGAGAGAGAGAGAGAGAGATAAAATCTTTTCACATTTTTCCTCTGTCTGTTCAACACTAATCCTTGAAAACGTCTTTTCCCAAGAACCACAGAATAGAAGCCTCATTTTCCTTTCATACAGAGAGAGAGAGAGAGAGAGAGAGAGAGAGAGAGAGAGAGAGAGAGAGAGAGAGAGAGAGAGAGAGAGAGAGAGCCACTCAATATGATCTTCAAGATTCATTGGCTACACACAGCTATCTGTTCGCTTAATAAATTACGAAATCAGACACTCGCCAAGATGTAGCCTCGGCTTTCTTTCCAAAAAAAAACTTTCCTTCAGTAAAAGAAAGTAAAGGAGAAAGTTAAACCCCTCGTGATAAATAAAAACGAACAACTTGCGGACCATCTCACCTCCTCCATTCGCGAGTACAATAAAAAATAACAACACGAAAATCAAAACATTAAAAAAGATATGTCTTCGCTAGGAATCAAATTACGTTTCTCGAGAGGAATGTACAGATGAAGACAGTCTTACTAAGAGACTAAAAGACCCCTACAAAAAAAAAAAAAAAGTCTCCTTTCAGACGCATTCAGGAGAGACCAGACCTTCTAAAAGCTGAAGTCAGTGAGCCCAAAGTACCCCCCTTTTATTTCAGGAGCCCTGTGAGAAGGTATGAGAAGGTATTCTTTCAGAGGGCGGCCTGAATAGAGTATTCTTTTTACCTGGCAACTCGGAAAAGTCATTTTCTAGATTCTGTATGACTCTTAGGATAGTATCCTTCAAGGGGGCGCCCTAATGAGAAAACTCTTCTGAAGGAAACTTGGAAAAAGAGTATCCCTTTGTAGGATGGTGAGACAGAGTATCCTTCATCCTATAAAAGGACGTGTAGAAGTGGGTGTATCTAGACAGAAGACGTGAAATTAGCCAACAGCAAATAGTTAGTAATCAGTCTATGGTCGGGACTTACAGTCTTGATTCTCTCTTATATAACTTCCATTCCGTTGCCGCAGTCCATGAAACTTTAACCACGGCCCGTTGGTGGCCTATCCTATATCGTTGCCAGAAGCACGATTATGGCTAACTTTAACCTTATCTCAAATAACAACTACTGAGGCCAGAGGGCTGCAATTTGGTATGTTTGATGATTGGAGGGTGGATGATCAACGTACCAATTTGCAGGCCTCTAGCCTCAGTAGGTTTTAAGATCTGAGGGCTGACAGAAAAAAGTGCGGACAGAAAAAAGTGCGGACGAACAGACAAAACCGGCACAATAGTTTTCTTTTACAGAAAGCTAAAAAAGGGAAAAGGATAAACAATACTGTTCCTGCAAAGACAGTACTGTAACTGAAGAAAAAAAAAGACAACAATTAAAAAACTTGACAATCACACGAAACTAGACTCGACAACAGTTGTTTCTCCTTTTTTTTTTTCAAATTTGGGAAAATGTACCACAGAAAAAAAGAACAACAAACACCTGTCTCCCTAAGCATAAAACTTCTCGACGAAACACATTCGACAGTCATTTCTGCTACCTCTCTCTCTCTCTCTCTCTCTCTCTCTCTCTCTCTCTCTCTCTATCTGCCTGTCTGTCTCCCTAACTCTAGGTAGGATATCCCCTTTATAAAGCCACCTCTCTCTCTCTCTCTCTCTCTCTCTCTCTCTTTTCAAAGTGCTCTTTATGAAACGAATTGTACTGCTTTATGTTAATCTCTCTCTCTCTCTTTTCAATGTGCTCTTTATGAAACGAATTGTACTGCTTTATGTTAATCTCTCTCTCTCTCTCTCTTTTCAATGTGCTCTTTATGAAACGAATTATACTGCTTTATGTTAAATCTCTCTCTCACTCTCTCTGTTTTCAATGTGCTCTTCATGAAACGAATTGTACTGCTTTATGTTAAATCTCTCTCTCTCTCTGTACATACAGACTAAGTCCCAAGATACTTCAGAATCAGACGTTATCCCACAACTGAGAAATTATGATGTTTCACAGATATAATCTTCTACGTGAATTACATTTTCTTAAAGACAAATGTCATGACCAACTAAGAGGAGATTTGAATAACTACTTTGTTATCTTAAATACTTCATTCCATATAATAAAAGGTATGGAGACTCGTGCTACTATGAGTATTTTCTAAATAAAAGGTATGTTATTAACTTGAATGTAAGGGTTCGTTTAACAACAACAACAACAACAACAACAACAATAATATTATTATTATTATTATTATTATTATTATTATTATTATTATTATTATTATTTATTATTATTATTATTATTATTGGGACGCTAAGACCAACTTAATAAAACTTTGCTGCTATTTTCTGCAATTTTTACAAATGTTTACAGATTTACAATTTAGAAATCTGTAAAAATAAAATAATAATAATAATAATAATAATAATAATAATAATAATAATAATAATAATAATAATAATATTATTATAATAATAATACTATTATTATTATTATTATTTTATTATTATTATTATTATTATTATTATTATTATTGGGACATTAAGACCAACTGAATGAAATTTTGCTTCTATTTTCTTCAATTTTTATAAATTTTAACAGATTTATAATTTACAAATCTGTAAAAAAAAAAGCTTCACCTAATGGGCATTTTCCTCATACTTCTCCCAAAACTTAAAACTGTGTATTAAAAAGAATGCCTATTTATTTTAAGCTTTGTTATACATTTGCAGTTAGAAATTACGTGTACATGCAATACCAAGGCTCAAACTTAACTTATATGAAGCTATACACGACAGTTTATGCAAATCTCTGGGACTGACGAGAAAGCTAGACAACAGGCACTGATATGGCGACTATATTAGAATGTCAACAAGTTAGGTCAAGCTTAGTCTCCCTCATCCGCCATCTTGATGAGCAACGGCACATGGTTAACTTTGGAGTGGTAAACCACGTAATATATTTTATTAGGATACAGTATTTGAATGAAAGCATTTACGGATATTTTTTAGTTTATTAATTCTAATATATATATATATATATATATATATATATATATATATATATATATATATATATATATATATATATATAAATATACACATTATATATATATATATATATATATATATATATATATATATATATATATAGTTATGAAATTTCTTATCACTTATTAGCAAATAAATATAATTCTGAATTATTTATAATTACTGGTTTTCAATAAATATTATTAATTATCAATAAATGGAGATATGAATAGTTTGTTGTTATTATATATAATATATATATATTATATATATAATATATATATATATTATATATATATATATATATATATATATATATATATATATATATATATATATATA
Source organism: Macrobrachium rosenbergii (assembly GCF_040412425.1). Lineage (NCBI taxonomy): Eukaryota > Metazoa > Arthropoda > Malacostraca > Decapoda > Palaemonidae > Macrobrachium > Macrobrachium rosenbergii. The sequence continues at coordinate 58,716,655 of NC_089755.1, read as the reverse complement.
TATATATATATATATATATATATATATATATATATATATATATATATATATATGCACAAACCTCAGTAACACACATACATACATACATACATACACACACACACACATACCCACACACCCTCCCCACAAGCCAGTAACGCCTCGATATGTGCATGAAACATGCATCATTTGACACAAAACAATGTCTCCCCCATCCCGTACGGATTACGGACAGCTTAAAAGCACATCAGACCAAGAGCTCGTTCTCTCTCTCTCTCTCTCTCTCTCTCTCTCTCTCTCTCTCTCTCTCTCTCTCTCTCTCTCTCTGTTGGTGGCTTTGGAGGCGGTGGTCGGCCTTATCATATGAACACGAGGCAGAAACAATGGCTGGATTTAGATGCAGATTTGGGCAAGAATTGCTTATGTGGGTGCCATTAGTAACTGCTACTGCTGAAGGCTGGATGGAGTAATTCTTCTTCTTTTCATTTTCCTATGAATACGAGTCAATACTTACGGTTTGCTTATGATTGCATAGATGCTCCTAAGTACTCTTCATCTGTTCTGAGCATATATGTAGTTAAAAAGGCTATTTAATTCTTTGTACTGTGCAGTTAAGATGCAATTTCATTTTCCTTTGCATAGGTGCAACTAAGTACTCTTCATTTGTTCTAAGCACGTATATAGTAGTCAAGAGCTACTTAGTTTTTCTATGCACTGTGCAGTTAAAATGCTATTTCTTTTTTATTTATATAAATAAACACACCTAAGCACTATTTATATTCCCTAGGCCTAGGCCTATATGCAATCAGGTATATACCTAATATTTTTTTGTATACTGTGAAATAGGGATACTATTTAACTTGTTTCTTTGAGTGTGAAATTAGGTATTATACAATTCCTGTGTATATATAAAATAAAGTACTATTTGCTTTCCCATGCTAATAATATCTTAAACGTTATTTCATTTTATCCATGCAAAAATTCAACATTCATTCAAACTAATTCTCCTCAAATATCAACTTATTCTCTGTACTGAACGACACAAGTCTTCACCAAGACGAACCTAATCACAATTTGCAATAATCGTTACAAAAATGTTTACCCTCCTAAGAATGTACATCCTGACATTCTTAGATTCCTCCTTCTACAATCTGTTCAAAGAACACGGACCCGTCCAAGGAACAAAGCCGGCCTAATCTGACACCAGTTCCTCGCAATCTCACGCCAGCGAGACGAATTCCTTCATACGAATGATGTTTTTATTCTCGATACGAGATTGGCGCAAACCTCCCCTTGCGACAAAGAGGCATTTCGCGGGGCGAGATGAATTCGGGTAATGGTGCATTACCCGCCGCCCCAAAAAAAAAAGGTGCGAGCCATTCATTCGAATTCGTTTTAGGAATCCGTCAGAAAGGGGAGCCAGAGAGAGAGAGAGAGAGAGAGAGAGAGAGAGAGAGAGATTCGTGGATATGTTCTACCTGAGAACATCACGAAATTTTTCCGACACTGTATTGTGGACTTTGTGTGTGTGAGAGAGAGAGAGAGAGAGAGAGAGAGAGAGAGAGAGAGAGAGAGAGAGAGAGAGAGAGAGAGAGAGAGAGAGCAGAAACGGAATAAAAGCCACGAAGCCAATAAAACAAGCAGATGGTCAGAGGGGAGCGGATCTCCCACAATCGCCGTGTCTGAAAAACCCGCCGTCAGAGAATATACTTGGGAGGCCGATGGGAGGGGCAATCCAGTCACCTCACCCAGCCCAGGCTTGAAGGAACCCGGGGGCACGCATAGAACCAGGGAAAATGCAAGAAAGAGGAGAATTCCAAGATTTGGTTGGAACTAAGGAGCAGACTCGTCTGGTATCAACATACTGCTATGCACACCAATTGCGAGGGGGTTGCGTGCACTTTAGAGTGCATAATGCGCGCGCACGCGTGCGTTCTGTGGCATCGAGTGCACGTAATTATGTAACTGATTCCGTACCGCGTGCACGTAACACGTAAGCATAATGAACTGAATATAATATATATATACATACATATATATATATATATATATATATATATATATATATATATATATATATATATATATATATATATATATATATATATATATATATAATTATATACAGTATATATGAACACTTTGTGTATGTCCATGTACGTATACTATGAGAGAGAGAGAGAGAGAGAGAGAGAGAGAGAGAGCGTTGCCTCCTGTGTATTGATCCTACTCCCGTCGTACGCCGTCGCGCCCTGCTGCTACAGGTCCTTCTCTCTCTCTCTCTCTCTCTCTCTCTCTCTTTCTCTATCTCTCTCTCTCACCCTCCCTCTCTCTCTCTCTCTCTCCCACCCTCCCAGACGATCCTTCAACCTCCTACTACTCCACCACCACCACCCTATCCAAAGCCTCCTGCAGAAGGAGTAGGGAGAGAGAGAGAGAGAGAGAGAGAGAGAGAGAGAGAGAGAGAGAGAGAGAGAGAGAAGGACTCCTGGTTCCTCTTTCCTTCTCCTTGGATTTCCTTTCCTTTCTTGTTGTAAGAGATCCTCCTTACATTCTTTCAGACTCCCCAGGGTCTCTCTCTCTCTCTCTCTCTCTCTCTCTCTCTCTCTCTCTCTCTCTCTCTCTCTATTCCCTTGTCTTAAAAAAAAATGGCTCCATTTTTCCACAGCCGTTATTGAAGTCATTTGCAAATTGAGCACACACGCAGAGACACCTCTCTCATATTGGTGTTCTTTTCCAATCTCTAAATTCAGGGATAATTTTTCTTCTCTTCTCATTTATTCCCCCCTCCCTCACTTTCCCTGTTCCTGGTGTTGGGGAGAGCCCTCCCTCACTTTCCTTTTCCCTGGTGTTGGAGAGAGCCCTCCCTCACTTTCCTTTTCCCTGGTGTTGGGGAGAGCCTTCCCTCACTTTCCTTTTCCCTGGTGTTGGAGAGAGCCCGCCCTCACTTTCCTTTTCCCTGGTGTTGGAGAGAGCCCTCCCTCACTTTCCTTTTCCCTGGTGTTGGAGAGAGCCCTCCCTCACTTTCCTTTTCCCTGGTGTTGGAGAGAGCCCTCCCTCACTTTCCTTTTCCCTGGTGTTGGGGAGAGCCTTCCCTCACTTTCCTTTTCCCTGGTGTTGGAGAGAGCCCGCCCTCACTTTCCTTTTCCCTGGTGTTGGAGAGAGCCCGCCCTCACTTTCCTTTTCCCTGGTGTTGAAGAGAGCCCTCCCTCACTTTCCTTGTTCCTGGTGTTGGAGAGAGCCCTCCCTCACTTTCCTTGTTCCTGGTGTTGGAGAGAGCCCTCCCTCACTTTTTTTTCCCTGGTGTTGGAGAGAGCCCTCCCTCACTTCCCTTGTCCCTGGTGTTGGGGAGAGCCCTCCCTCACTTTCTTTGTTCCTGGCGTGGGGGAGATCCCTCCCTCATTTTCCTTGTCCCTGGTGTTGGCGAGAGCCCTCCCTCACTTTCCTTGTCCCCGGCGTCGGGGAGAGCCCTCCCTCACTTTCCTTGTCCCTGGTGTTGGGGAGAGCCCTCCCTCACTTTCCTTTTCCCTGGTGTTTGAGAGAGCCCTCCCTCACTTTCCTTGTTCCTGGTGGTAGGTACAGGTTCGAAGGTCTGTTCTGCTGATAAAAGCTGCTTCTTCTTCTTCTTCTTCATCAGACATCCGAAGACTTTGCAAAGCTCCTCTCCTATATTCCCCTTCAGTCGAGCGTGAAATAAACTTCACCCTTTTTACCCCTTCCCTCCGTCAAAAGGTTATTATTGCTATCATTACTACCATAAGGGAATCCTGCATCCTACAACAGCAATACAGCAACAGCAAGAGCAACAGCAACAGCAGGAAAGGCGCCTCATGCCAGAGTCCTTTCTCCTTTCATTCCTCATTCACTTCCCTTTTCCAAACGGGTTTTTCTCATTCTTCGACGAATTTATTTATCAAATGACACGATTTCCATCTTGAATATGAATGTACTTTCCCTTCGTCTAATACTGCATACATGACGCTACCGGCGTTCCAATATCAATGGTCATAAACTCGCAACATACCCTGGGAGTCAGTTATCAGTGGAAAGGAGTTACAACGAGGCTTGAGAGAAGCCAGGTACAATCCAATAGAAGGAAACTGTCTCTATCAGAGATGTCTGTTTTCCAATTCTATTCATTTCTCTTTTTTGGGAATTATCATAACGACAAAGCGTTGTCCAATCGACGTGGGATCGATTGCGGGTTATCTGGCTGTCTTGGATGATTCCGTGGACAACTTCCAGTAACTCATTTATGGCAACATTCTTGAATTAGTGGTGGATAATGCTGTTGGAGGCTCAAAGCGAATGTTTACATGGAGCCACTTAAAACATAATCCAACTTACGGTCTGAGAATCAGAGTAAGTTTTACTGACTAATTTTTCTATTAGTCTTTCCTTCCCAGTCGTATCTTTTTTTTAGAAAGTCTTTTTTTTTTCTTAGAAAGCCTTACTTTCTCCGTACCCCCAACGAGTTGCAGCCTTGTCGAAAGGTTTCCCGCAAGTTAATGACTTTCTAAGGAAAGTTTTTAGTTGCTGAATGACTTTCTGAGGAAAGATTTTAGTCGTCAAGCTGTTCTGGAGAGACAGAGACGATGTTTTGGTTATTTTTGTAAACAAAAGGTTTCAGCATCTTCGTATCTTCTTCACGAATTGAGCTCTGCAACAGGAACCACAAGGGGAACAGATATACGCACAAACCATTTTGATACATCACTTTTGGCCCAGTTAATCCACTCTTCAATCAGATAACTCTCCATCTACCCAGTACATAAAACCAGCATTCTCAGCATCTTTTTGACAGGTTGAACTCTTTAAATACATCACTTTTGGCCCGGTTACTCCATTCTTCCCTTTAGATAACTCTCCATCTATCTACCCGGTACCTAAAGCCACTCCTAGATTATCCCTCAAACCATAGACAGAGGACCGACCTCCACATTCATACGAGACCTTCTTTGAATTCGTGAGGTTATCTCTCGTCCTTGGGAACACTCATTACTAATTAGGGGGATCCTTCTCGGCCCGCCGGAGTCCACACGAATTATTCAAAGGCCCTCTCCTTCCCCACCCCTACCCCCCAAAACCCCTTGGTTTGGCCTGACCTACCACCCAGATATCCCAGAGGGCCTAAATTTGACAGGGGACATTTTTGACATCAGGTGCCCCTTAGAAATCCCACTTTGGGGATGACCTGATGTCACGAGTCAGTGTCTCCTGGCTTCATGATGTCCATATTCATGTAATCCAGTGATCCCATGGGAGATTTATATCAGGTTAACATTTTAATGCCGTTAAGAGGATTCCAGGTCACGCCAGGTCATTCCTTAAAAGGAAGTCTTCAGTTCATGCCAGGAAGTGTTTGGGTCATGCTAGGTCATTCTTTACAATAGAGCTTAGTCTATCATATTATTGTCAAGGACATTATTATTATTATTATTATTATTATTATTATTATTATTATTATTATTATTATTATTATTATTCTACTAGCCAAACTAAGATATTGATTTACTAATAATTCCTCCACAGAAAATAGTTGAAAGAAAAATGAAACAAAATTATTAATTAATATAAAACAGATATATATATATATATATATATATATATATATATATATATATATATATATATATATATATACACATATGTTGAATTACCAAGCAAAAATAGAATACACATACTCAGAAATGCTGATGAAAACTATTTCCTTAACAATTCAAAAAAAACACACAAAAAAATCGTATACAAAATGGAAGGAAACACGACTTAAAAAACATTATACCAAATAAATTATAGCACCAGAAACTGGCGTAACTGGCTTAGACCTCGACCTCGCAAAATAAATTTGGGCCTAGGGCTAAAAAAAAAAAAAAAAATGCTTAAAAGTGATGGCAGGATAGCAGTAAATTCTCCGGAGCTGCGTGTAAATCTTCCTCTAATTACAGGACAGATCTATTGTAGTTTGCATGCCTCTCTCTCTCTCTCTCTCTCTCTCTCTCTCTCTCTCTCTCTCTCTCTCTCTCAGAGGGGAGTAAGTTTGCGCACTTTATCAATTTCATAACAATATTCATTTACAATTTTATATAAATAATTTACGACCACAAGTGGAGTAATGTTTACGAATTTCACCCCTTTTCAATCCGCCTTTCTGTCTCTCTCTCTCTCTCTCTCTCTCTCTCTCTCTCTCTCTCTCTCTCTCTCTCTCTCCAGATCAGTTCGAAATACAAAGTGAAAGGGGAAAAAACTGAACTTCTTACTTTAATCAAAAGAGGACATAAGGAATAAAGAAGATATCAGAGTCTCTCTCTCTCTCTCTCTCTCTCTCTCTCTCTCTCTCTCTCTCTCTCTCTCTCTCTCTCCAGATTAGTTAGAAATACAAAGAGGGAAAAAATTGAACTTCTTACTTTAATCAAAAGAGGACATAAAAAATAAAGAAGATATCAGAGTCTCTCTCTAGGTTCTAGGCCTTAACAGAAAAGTAAAAATGTGTTAGGCCTGATAAACAGGACAAAGGGAGTAGGCCTCACAAAAAAAGAAAGGCTGAAGTAGGCCTAACAACAATCCCCCTTTCAATTCCCCTTTGTTCGTTGAATTTCCTTCTATTTTTATGATTAAATTTACGTCTACCTGATGTTCTTCAATTATTGCTCACAAAACATAAAGATAAAAATTAAGTAAAAAAATCAATTAAGGAAAGTTTTTGCGATAAACTGCTACCGTAGGGTTGAAATAATTCCTGGAGACGTTACAATCATAAAACGAAGTATTCAAGGTATACAAACGACTTAGCAATTCGCTATACTGAATACATCAAAAACCAATCTTAGACGTATAACGAAGGCTTGTATTCAGCGTTATAGAAATAACAACGGAAACAGCTCTAATAAGATTCGTGTTTTAGAAGCGTTATATAGAAAGTGTAATAGACATTCAAGACAGGATTCTAAGAAAGACAGTACATAGGACCAGGTCATAGAAGCTTACAGAAGGTATAAACTGCATTTGTGTAGCGATAAATCATTTTGAACCATAAACAGGAAGTGCTTAGGAAATGAATGAAGCTTTTCAGATCCAACTTAGAAAATGACGATATATATTTAATCGCTTGGTATTACTTATCAAATTAACAGAAAGGACTACCTCTTTCATTTCCCATAGAAAATTTTTAGTGAACTGCCCACTTGCTTCCCACAACGCTGCAGGCGATACAGATTAATAAATAGATGGATTTTACCAAGGTAAAGATTCTCAGGTATTGGAAAGTACCCCTACAGGGAAAAAAAAAATATCTGTCAGAAGCCTTCATACTACCAGAAAAGGTTTGCGTACCTGGTTAACCCAAACACAGGTAAACTCAGGTAGGCTTCCGTTTGATATTACTGTGTACCACTGTCTACTAGAATATGCATCTCCACCAGACGTAACTACGATGTAAAATCTAAATGGCTACAGCACTACAAGCTGTTGCATTGCATGCCTTAGCAAGCTGCAAAGCTTGTAGTAACATTCCACTGCTTTTCGGGTCTCACTGTGACCCAATTTCTGAAGACACTTGTTTGTACGAACTCTGGTATAATTTACAAAATGTTTTAACGAACATTTGGCGTAAATAATACTGCCTTTGGAACAAGACTTCAGACATCTTTGAAAACTAAGAATTCCAAGCGAATTCTCTGTCTAAAAAGCCTGATTCATCCAGCCATTCAGGAATATAATACGATTCCCACTCAGGAATATGATTCCCTTTTGCAGTATCCCATTATTCCAGAAGCCGTTCAGGTATGAAATTCTAAATTGTCTTTTCTGTAATTCCGGAATTTATATATAATTCACAGGAGAAGTGCGGAAAGTGCGGACGGACGGACGAAGCCGGCACAATAGTTTTCTTTTACAGAAAACTGAAAAAAGAGATTTATCTATGAATATCTCGAATAAAATCACTTAAAATATTACGAAATAAAAAAAATATGATTTCATAAACCACTAAAATCTTAATGACCTCTTTGTAATTCCTGGTTGCGCACCGTGAGAGATGAACACAAGAGAGCATTATGGGTAGAGACTGAGCCACTGGTGCTACAGCTAAGGGGGATTAAGCAACCAATCCCCCACACCCCCCCAAACGAAATCCCTGGGGGATTCATTTCACAGAGGAGGATGACACAAAGGATATCCATAGATGTCCACAGATGGATGACACTAGACGTGGAGGTTAGGATGGAATGTACACTTTCTCTTTACAATAATAATAATAATAATAATAATAATAATAATAATAATAATAATAATAATAATAATAATAATAATAATAATAATAATAATAATATTTTTAAATAATAATTTTTAAACAACAACAACAACAACAACAACAACAACAACAATAATAATAATAATAATAATAATAATAATAATAATAATAATAATTCAGAATCTTGATCATAAGAATCCCCATCTCTCTTCTCTCCCCTTAAAAAAAATGACTTAACTCCTTTCTCCCTCATTCCCCTTCCACCAACACTCCCTCCCCTACAGACTTTCTCACATTCTCCCACATTCCCCCACAAATTCCCCACAGCACCGAAGTACCACACAAGTAAAAATCTACGAAGTTTGAAAGTCTCATCAGGTCGAGAACGACCATTTCGATTCAAGTTTACTGTTTCAGTATATCCAGAAAGACGATGTTGGTCGGAGACACCTACAAAAACGACCTATTCTCTCTCTCTCTCTCTCTCTCTCTCTCTCTCTCTCTCTCTCTCTCTCTCTCTCTCTCTCTCTCTCTCTCTCTCGCCAGGAGAGAAAGAGAGAGTATTCATGAGTGAGAATTTAATCTCACTTAAAGTCATAAGAGGATGAACTTGATATTAAATCAAATATGATAATTTGCTCATTCGGGCTTAACAAAAGAGAGAGAGAGAGAGAGAGAGAGAGAGAGAGAGAGAGAGAGAGAGAGAGAGAGAGAGAGAGAGAGAGTATTCATGCGTGAGAATTTAATTTAACTTAAACCAACAGTTTTCATCTTATTAAATCAAGGAATGTGGTAGTTTACTCAGAGAGAGAGAGAGAGAGAGAGAGAGAGAGAGAGAGAGAGAGAGAGAGAGAGAGAGAGAGAGAGAGAGAGAGAGAGAGAAAAACATAATTTGATTTGCGGCATATTTATTATTGAATCAAAGAAATACGGCAGTTAACACACTCCCAGAGAGAGAGAGAGAGAGAGAGAGAGAGAGAGAGAGAGAGAGAGAGAGAGAGAGAGAGAGAGAGAGAGAGAGAGAGAGAGAAATAATTTGACTTGCGGCGTACTATTATGAAAATTATTATTGAATCAAAGAAATATGACAGTTAACCCACTCCAGAGAGAGAGAGAGAGAGAGAGAGAGAGAGAGAGAGAGAGAGAGAGAGAGAGAGAGAGAGAGAAATCAGAATATCCACCAACGCAAACAAGGGTCCATTTGCATCCAAAAGAGAGCGTAAAAATTGGAAGAGTTAAATACCACTTACTCGAACGATAATCAAGAAATGAGTCAATAACACGTTCAATTGACGCATTGATAAACTTGAAAAAAAAAAAATCCTCGCGTAATGGACGGCGATAAAAACGCATCGGAACAGCAGCTGGCTAAACAGCAGCTGTAGTAACAGGAACCAGCAGATATGCTGTAAAATTCGACCAGAGCATTGGGATGACATCTGGCGTCAAAAACAGCGAAAAGAGAAAAGAGGAAATAGAGACCAAGGAGATGAGACGGGAAGATAATGAGAATAATCGGTTTTTGTTTACATCGATTAGGCCGATGTTCATCTGTTTTCGAATGCGCATCTCGCTCTCATTGCCGTAACGAAGCGCTGGTTGTTGTCGTAAAGCTTTTGAGCTTTGAATTCTTTTCTGTTTTAATTTCTTTTTTTGCTTTTTTATCACTTTTGAGCAAAAGGCTACGAGGGAGTTTACTGCCAACGGCTTCAATTTATGGAATACGTAAAACAGGCCTTTTTACGGAGCGAGATTTGCCTAATAACTGAAAGCCCTTTTACGCTTTCAGTGTTAGTTTTCCATAAAAGAAAAATATTGTGCCGGCTTTGTCTGTCCGTCCGCATTTTATTCTGTCCGCACTTTGTCTGTCCGCCCTCAGATCTTGAAAACTACCGAGGCTAGAGGGCTGCATATTGGTGTGTTGATCACCCACCCTCCAATCATCAACCATACCATATTGCAGCCCTCTAGCCTCAGTAGTTTTTAAATTTCATTTAAGGTTAAAGTTAGCCATAATCGCGCTTCTGGCAACGATATAGGCCAGGCCACCACCGAGCCGTGGTTAAAGTTTCACTGGGCGCGGCTCATACAGCATTATACCGAGACTACCAGAAGATAGATCTATTTTCTGTGGCCCTGATTATACGCTGGAGCGGCTGTACAGAAAACTCGACTGCGCCGAAGAAACTACAGCGCATTTTTTGCTTGTTTTTAACATTTTATTTTGAACAGAAAATACCCCTTTATTTTTTTTTACGAAGAGCAGCTGGGTTATACGATAGAAGCGGCCCTCGTTAGGGTGAAAAAAAAAGAATAAATAAGGGGGAGAGAATGTATGAAAGAAATAATAATAATAATAATAATAATAATAATAATAATAATAATAATAATAATAATAATAATAATAATAATAGCTTGTCTTAAATGGAGAAACAAATCTATATATATATATATATATATATATATATATATATATATATATATATATATATATATATATATATATATATATATATGGATTTCATATATTTATTACAAATAAATCTCTACAGAGGGCTCTTCGGGAATCTGTTCGATTCCCGTTTTGATCGAACGGATTCCCGAAAGCTCTCTGCAGAGATTTATTCTTAAATATATGTATCCATACATAGATGCGGATTTGTTTCCCCAATAAATAATAATAATAATAATAATAATAATAATAATAATAATAATAATAATAATAATAATAATAATAATCATAATAATAATAACAGATTTACTGATTTCATCTCAAGCTCACAATTTTAAAGAATTCTTCGTAATCTCTACATGAGACTACACCAGGCCCCATTTAATCACAGGAGTCAATGATTTCGTCCCCTCCTCACAATCTACAATAAAATAATAAACAATAACAATCACAATCTTTACATAAAACTGACTCCAGGCCCGGTTAATCTCAATAATGGGGCAACAGCCAAAAAAATAAGAAAAGGCAGCAATAACCTAACTTTAGTACGAGTCTTCAGGATTGATGGGCGCTGAAAAACTTCTTAGCCACGACAGTAACTTATTCATCAAGCAAATGGCAAAGACGCGAAAGCACTCCCTGACTGATTGCAATAAATCTTGCAAGCAAAAGAGTCTGTTGATCGTATTGCGTCCGTTGCATCGTCAAGGAGACATTCTTCCTTCCTCCAAGACGAAATAGGTTTCTTCGAGATTGAATAACCGGAGTTTGTCTGACAAAATTTGGATTTCCTCACTAATCTAATGCTTTGGCTAAGGTTTGGAGTTAAGTATCCGAACAAATAATTATAATTATGGTATTTATAATTGAGAACACCGAGTTAAATAGATTTGTAATAATTAATTTATTGAAATCAATCTGTATGTCAGTATTAAAGACACAACCTTTAGAGTTTGCCTTCGAGTTAAGTACCCTAGCTAGTAAAAATAATTATAATATTCATAAGTAGGATTAACAAAGGTTCCTTAATTATTCTGCTGACTTTCCAGCCTGATTCCCACTCATTCCCGCTTGCACCAGACCACAAAAGTCTTTTGCAAGCTTCAGTGAAACCTCTTCTTGTTTCCTGGTCTAATACAGAACCTAGACAGGCTAACAGAGCAATTATGATTTCTGTGCTGAGGTAAACAGTGCCATACTTTTAATAGCTTTCCATCTGAAACTCCTTAATGACAACCCTCTATTTTTTCTATGTCTAGCAATCTAAAACTTTTAATACGCACATAAAAAAACTTCAGGATATTCTCTTTCTATCTTTTCATTCCTGTCAATCTGAAACTTACTTTCAGAACTGCAATCTCATTTCGAAATCTCTCTCTCTCTCTCTCTCTCTCTCTCTCTCTCTCTCTCTGTCTCCTGGGATGCCATCGTTTCAAACTTTATGCCATCAAAACTCTAGACCTCTTAATTTTTTTTCTCAACCTGAACAGTCCTTGGTCCCCCTACCCCCGTGTCTTGGGGAGAGAGAGAGAGAGAGAGAGAGAGAGAGAGAGAGAGAGAGAGAGAGAGAGAGAGAGAGAGAGAGAGAGAGAGAGAGTCACAAGGCGTTCCAGGCTTCCAGTATTTTTTCCACTTGAGGTTTCCAGCCACCTAAGCAGAAATGGGTGAGGAGATCCTATATTTCACAAGGCGGCAAATATAAAGCATAACATTTCCATTGGGTGGGCCGTTTTCTTTCATTCTGGAGGGGAAACTGCAGCAGCCTTTCGACACTTCCAGTAACAGAAGTTGAGAGAGAGAGAGAGAGAGAGAGAGAGAGAGAGAGAAGGGGCTAGGGTGTGTTTTTGACTTTATATTTTGATTTTGGTCCCAGTATCTGTGAATATTTTAAAGAGTGTATTATTAATTTTTCATAATTTTTTCACCATTGTTTCACTCAATTTTATATGTATATATCTGTCTATCTTTTCGTTTACCACTCTATCTTTCCATATACATATATAATATATATATATATATATATATATATATATATATATATATATATATATATATATATATATATATATATATATATATATACATACATTTAAGGATAGCACATTAAAACAGAGAGAGAGAGAGAGAGAGAGAGAGAGAGAGAGAGAGAGAGAGAGAGAGAGAGAGAGAGAGAGAGAGAGAGAGAGAGAGAGAACTGCAAGGACAATCTGAGAACCAAGTAAAAGCAGCCTAAACATAATACCATCTGGAAAAAATGTCTCCCATATGACTCGAAATTAATCATTTCCCAGACACCCCCTTCGTTAATCACCTCGCCCCCTAATTTTAAATACGAGGAAGGGGGAAGGGAGGGGGTCAACGCCCCCCTTCCAAGGCCTCGCGCGTTTCATAATTCATTTCGTGCTTTGGCTGACCAGGGATGAAATAGTTCTTGCAAATGACACCAGATGGCTCTGGTGTAGGAGTTTTGGCTTGTTTCTTGAAATAAATAAATAAATAAATAAATAAATAAATAAATAAATAAATAAATAAAATAATAAGTTAATATAAAATTGAAAAAATTTACACTGACTTAATATCAGATGTTTAATTAACAGGGTACTGGATAGTCCCATCATTATCACCATAAATGTTTATAAAACTATCTGGGCCAATACTTCTAATTAACTGGAAACTAATCAGTCTGTAAACATGCGCCACTGGTTATGAAGGGGATTGTGTTCTACTTTTAATATAAATATATATATATATATATATATATATATATATATATATATATATATATATATATATATATATATATGTATATATATATACTCAGTATAGACAGAGAGAGAGAGAGAGAGAGAGAGAGAGAGAGAGAGAGAGAGAGAGAGAGAGAGAGAGAGAGAGAGATTAATCCACAGATTCCTACTGCACTTACGGTATTATAGTAAGCTTGTCTGCACACACACACACACACACACATACACACACACCAAAGCAATCTACTGAAGTCCACTAAGGTAAAAAATGATCCTTTGAAAATCTCAAGGAAGAACTGAGGAGGAGGAGGAGGAGGAGGAGGAGGAGGAAAGGATGGGGAAGCAGAAACGGGTAAGAGAAAATCTCCTTAATAGTTCCGCAGTCTCTCATTTACAGATAAAGCAGAACGCATGGCAATAACGCACGCAATGCTGCAATTGCTTTTGCTTGCTGGGTCTGAGGCCTGCAATGGTCTCTCCAGTAACAATTTGCTTTCAGATAATAATAATAATAATAATAATAATAATAATAATAATAATAATAATAATAATACATCATCATTGCCTCTCCTTGCTGGGTCTGAAATCTGCAATCGTCGTCTTCAGTAGCCAACTGCTTTCAGATAATAATAATAATAATAATAATAATAATAATAATAATAATAATAATAATAATAATAATAATAATAATAATAACTCAACCTCAAAGACATTTCAAGTACTTTCCACGATGCCTTCGTTAGGTGCCAAGGACGGCAGTCACCTCCCCCAGTGCCACCTAGCGGCAAAACTGAGTAACTACGAATGTAAATAAACCTGCTGACCACTGGCGGAAATCGAGACAGTACAGAGTAGAAACAGCGCAATGATAAAGCACAAAAGTCAATACGACCTGCCCTTTGTACCAAGGTGGAACGAAGAGTCCAGACCACCTCCCACCCCTCCAAAAAAGGCTCCTTCACCTCCCAGAAAAAAAAGGAGCTCTGGAACAATGAGGAGAGAAAAGCAACTTCGCAGAAAATGTAAGGGGGAAGTCACTGGACCAAAAGGAGCCGAACTTCAAAGACGCGAAGGGGGGGGCGAGGGGGATACTGAAGATGCTAAAAGAGAGACGGAACGTATTATTTGTCCGTGAGCGAGCTCGCGCTCTCCCTGTGTGCCCAGGAGGCACTTGGCAAAATCAGAGAAAATAAGAGTCAAAAGAAGGTTTAGGGGTAAAGGGTATTTGTGAAATACCAAGGAATGATGCCACTGTTTGGCCTACTCTGAATAACACAAAACGACTGGTTTTAAATAATACGAAAAATAGATTACTCTACCTGAGGCCCATACGAAATAATCTACCCTAATCAGGCAAGAAACAGATTAAGTCTTTCTCTTCATGTTTATTAGAATAAGCAAAGAATTAATACACGAAGACTTTACACTAAAACCTTGAAATATTTCACCTCACTGACTAATAATATGTCCTATTGCTTGCGCTTACTGAAGAATCTACAAAGGTTTAGAACGTTCAAAGTAAGACTGCTGACACTCAGTGAAAAAGCAGAAGAATAATCTATGAACCGACGGAAAATATATTAATTTAATTACTTTATTACGTTTGGGAAATGAAGTACTTGTAGCTACAACCACTAAAAAAAATTATCCCCAGCTATACTACACTGAGAAAAATGGCTAGCTATTTGACACTTTCTGGAATGAAACAAAAATAATGAAAAAAAGAACAAAAACAATTAAGGCACAGATCCTCCTATAATTCTGAAATAAAACACACGATTCCACTATCTCTTTTATTCGAAATTTTAATTCCCCAAAACAAAGGGCTTTCGTCAATCCCAAACTCGGTGAAATCCTACAGATTTTCCTCTGTTATCAAAACCTTGATACGTAAAATCAGGAAAAATTCGTTATATCGCATAAATGAATGAGACGTAACGACACAAACACACAAACACACGCACAGAAAAAAACAAGTGACGCTCTCAGGACGAACATGTTTTATGCCCACAGCAGCTGATAAGACGTAGCATATAAATTACAAAACATTTCACATTGCCAAAGTATTCACAATGAAGGCATCCACATCCTCTGGCACCAAGATAAAACATGCCCCAAAAAAAGAAAACATTTTTAATAAACATAGGCGAACATTCAATCTGTTTGGTGCCGATTAGATAAAAAAAAAAAATAAATAAATAACAGAAGAAATGAATCAATTTATAGAATTTCCTCTGGCCAGAGAAAACGTGTCGGAACGGAACACATCTTATGGAGATATCAGAGGAGTGACTCTGGCACCCCCTCCCCCCATGGCTTGCATACCCAGGGGGTCATTACCCCCCCCCCCCGTTAACAAAGTCTTCTTTCCTTCGAATCGGTACATCAGACTGACTGGGAGAGAGAGAGAGAGAGAGAGAGAGAGAGAGAGAGAGAGAGAGAGAGAGAGAAAACATTCGCACTGTCCTTTAATTGACAGGAACCGAATATACGTATACATCAGAGAGAGAGAGAGAGAGAGAGAGAGAGAGAGAGAGAGAGATAAAACATGCACACTGTCCTTTAATTGACAGGAACCGATTAGAAGTATACATCACACACGCACGCACACACACACACAGAGAGAGAGAGAGAGAGAGAGAGAGAGAGAGAGAGAGAGAGAGAGAGAGAGATAACATTCACACTGTCCTTTAATTGACAGGAACCGATTAGAAGTATACATCACACGCACGCACACACACACACACAGAGAGAGAGAGAGAGAGAGAGAGAGAGAGAGAGAGAGAGAGAGAGAGAGAGAGAGAGAGAGAGAGATAAAACATTCACACTGTCCTTTAATTGACAGGAACAGAATATAAGTTTACATCAGAGAGAGAGAGAGAGAGAGAGAGAGAGAGAGAGAGAGAGAGAGAGAGAGAGAGAGAAACATGCACACTGTCCTTTAATTGACAGGAACCGATTAGAATTATACATCACACATACACACACAGAAGAGAGAGAGAGAGAGAGAGAGAGAGAGAGAGAGAGAGAAATAAAACATTCGCACTGTCCTTTAATTGACAGGAACAGAATATAAGTATACATCACAGAGAGAGAGAGAGAGAGAGAGAGAGAGAGAGAGAGAGAGAGAGAGAGAGAGAGAGAGAAAAAACATGCACACTGTCCTTTAATTGACAGGAACCGATTAAAAGTATACATCACAGAGAGAGAGAGAGAGAGAGAGAGAGAGAGAGAGAGAGAGAGAAACTCCCATGAGCATTATTTAAGGCTAGAGTGTTCTAGTGACACCTCTATTCAACGACGAGCCGTGTGGGTTTTGCGTATATCATCTTTACTGCAGCGCGCACGCACAAACACACACACACACACACGCACAAACAAGCCCCGAGTTTCGTGCAGTAACAAAGAGTTCACATACATATAAGTGGGCCGTTTACAGAGCGCAGGTGCCGAAAAACAGTGACGTCACAAACGTTCTCAGACAAACGTTTGGCTTTCAAGTACAAACAGCATCGACCTCCTTTTTAGTAGAAACGTAATCTTTCTGGAGATCAGGGAACTCGGGAAGATATGTAGGCTTTAAATCGCTTTTAAAGATGAATGTTTGTGCCCGCAAATCTGGCTAGCCAGTAAGGTATAGAAATGGGCCGGTCTATAAAGGCTGTAAGCTCGCGTATACATTTAAAACTTGAAAAGTGTTTTTTTTTTCAAGTGGTTTCAGTTGAAATATTAAAAGTTGCTAGTGATTCGAAGAGGTGGGTTAAGATATGTCATATCTGCTGACTGTACCTTGAAATTAGAAATAAAATAAAAAACTGGTTAGCCTTACAAGAAAAAGTAAAATTAATAAAAACAACGACATTACTGAAACAGCAATAACAATAACAACGATAATAGCAGTAACAGTAATAAAATTAGTAGATGATTAAAAAATAAAACAAAGAACTTGACAACCTTAAAATTAAAAACAATGAATTCACTCAATCTTTCTTCGGGACCTGCCAGGTAATAATCGCTCAATTCACCATAGAGGCTTCCCAATCTCACAACCCCCCCAATCCCCTCCCCTAATCCTAGTCTCCCCAATCACAATCCCAATCCCACCCCACTGTCGTGTAGTACACATACACACACACACACACATACACACACACAATCACGTCATTATTCCCCGTTTAACGACCCACGAGTACAAGAAGAGTGAGGAAAGTGCGTAGGGAGAGATTATGAAATGATTTGGGAGGAAAAGAATGAGGAAGGATTAGGGAATAAAGGAGTGGAGAAGGATAATGGAGGAAAGGAGGGACGGGAATGAGAAGAGAGGAGGAGGAATGAACGAGGAATGAATGGGAAGTAGGAAGAATGAGGAGGAAAGGGGATAAAGGAGTAGAAATTAAGAAATGATCTGTGAGGAAAAGACTGAGGAAGGAATGGGGAATAAAGGAGCAGAGAACGATAATGGAGGAAAGGCGGGACGGGAGTGAGAAGAGAGGAGGAGGAATGAATGAGGAATGAATGGGAAGTAGGAAGAACGAGGAGGAAAGGGATCAAAGGAGTGGAGAAGGAAAATGGAGGAAAGGAGGAATCGGAATGAGAAGGGAGGAGGAGGAATAAGTGAGGGAGGAATGAGGAAAAGAAGTTGTTGTAATAGCAAAAAGATTAGTTAAGAAAAAAGAAGTAAAGAAAAGTCGCAAAACACAAGAAGGAGAGAGAGAGAGAGAGAGAGAGAGAGAGAGAGAGAGAGAGAGAGAGAGAGAGAAGATCACGTGGTTGGGTTCGTTTGTCTGTTGGCGAGACTTAAAAATAAAAAAATAAAAATTAATGAAAAAGTAAATAAATAGGAGAGATGAACCCATATCAATTTTGGCCTCTTTTACTAGTATTATTATTATTATTATTATTATTATTATTATTATTATTATTATTGTTATTATTATTATTATTATTATTTTTATTATTAAAAATATCAGTGTACAGATGGGTTCTTATTAAACATGAGAGTGCTGTAAAATACCCATGAAATTATTATTATTATCATTATATTATTATTATTATTATGGACCAATGCACAGCAATAAATAAACCTGCCTAGGATATAGTCTCAGAATAAATACCCATTTAAAAGAAATGAAACAAAAGCAATATAGCAATGTAGAAATCGATAACATGAACTCGAAGGTTGTAAAGTATAAGACACGGTTACATACCAGTGATCCATCTCACTAACACGCACATACAGGCATATCCTCGATCACAAACACGCAGGCCAGTACATTTATAAGATGAACCAAGGCGTGTTTATATATTGAAATGTAATTTAACGTTTGTTGCTTTGTATTGCTTCAAGTTAATGGTAAAATCTGGCACACATATATATACATACGTATATACATACTTGTGCATGTATAATATATATATAGTCCTGATATGAGTCAGAAATTTATATATATATATATATATACTCGTATATATATGTATATATATATATATATATATATATATATATATATATATATATATATATATATATATATATATATATATATATATGTATGTATATATATAGGCTATATGTGTATGTATGTATATATATGTATATGTATATATATATGTATGTGCCCACGTATTTAACCATTAAACTTCAGTTATATACAGCAAGAAACATTAAATTAAAACAGTGAATATACACTGTCGATTCGTTTTGCAATTGCACCATAATACATGAACGAAATCTCATAATCATTATATGCTGCCAGATAAACGAACAGATTAATACACTGAGACACTTAATCTATAGTTTAGACATAAAACTAGAATGAGAGATACTGCCACTGATGAAAAATACCGTTATTTCACGGAGAGGAAGAACCTAAATGAGAAGGCCTAATGGCCTAGAATAAGGCTCTATCTACACCACCCAGAGCTCTCTCTCTCTCTCTCTCTCTCTCTCTCTCTCTCTCTCTTCCCGATGGGGAAAGGGCAGCTGGGATATTGTAGGAAAAAAAAACACATAACTTGAAAAGTGTTATGCAAATATCTTAAATGCGATTTGTGGGAATGAATATGTCCAGTCACGGAATGGTATAGTGATGACCTTATAATATTGTTAATATTTCTTTACTCTGAAATTAACTATTAGTATTACCTAAAAAATTAGGAATTTTAAGGTCACGCATCAATTTACATTAAAACAAAGATACTGAATTAGTTATATATACAGTATATATATATATATATATATATATATATATATATATATATATATATATATAGAGAGAGAGAGAGAGAGAGAGAGAGAGAGAGAGAGAGAGAGAGAGAGAGAGAGAACATTAAAAGTGAATGTTAAAAGTAATACCAGATTTAGAGAATTTCCAAGGGAAAAAATTTGACGTATCCAAATTCTTAAATTAATAACAATAATAAAAAAAAAAT
>NC_089755.1:58686797-58691797 GCF_040412425.1 Macrobrachium rosenbergii | reverse complement strand
TCTAAGAGAGAGAGAGAGAGAGAGAGAGAGAGAGAGAGAGAGAGAGAGAGAGAGAGAGAGAGAGAGGAACAAGGAAGTTGCTGAATACTGAAATAATTTATTATAACGCTGCTCCGGTGATGATCAAATTTTACGTATGAACAGAAAATTGAGACATTGATCAAAGGATATAGCACAGAGGCTGAAGAACAACTCTGAAGACCTTGGAACATCAGCTGATAGATTACATAAAACATTAATTTTTATTGATTCATTTATTAATTTCAAAATTTATCTGCCTTTCCAATAACTGATCTCTTTCTGTACTTTTCCCATTACCTTCTGTTACTTCTTTCGAATGAACACCATAATATTCTTTGGACGCTTGAATTTCAAGCCAATGGCACCTTTTGGTGGGCTTGTTCCATATGAATAGGGTTCGTCTTCTGAATAATAATAATAATAATAATAATAATAATAATAATAATAATAATAATAATAATAAAACTTGCCACAGAAATGATTGGAATCTCACGTAGCCTAATCGCCAACGGTCAGAATAGACCCGTTCCCTACAAGCCGTTAATGGGCAATCTCATTGCCTTTCACGCTCATAATCAAATTTGCTTGCCAGAGGCAATAAGAGCGAGAAAGCAGTTCCTTTCTCTCTCTCTCTCTCTCTCTCTCTCTCTCTCTCTCTGTCTATGTCTCTATCTCTCTCTCACTCTCTATCTCTCTCTCTCTCTCTCTCTGCTTACCTGCCTGTTTTATTTTTCACTCTCTGTCTCTCTCTCTGCTTATCTGCCTGTTTCTCTCTCTCTCTCTCTCTCTCTGCTTATCTGCCTGATTCTCTCTCTCTCTCTCTCTCTCTCTCTCTCTCTCTCTCTCTCTCTCTCTCATCGAGAGACGCCTCTGGGGGTGTGTGTGGCGATCGTGTCGTCATCATCAGTCAGGCCAGGCTAAGCAAACATGATGACGTCAGATATGCAAGTCACGCCCCTGGTTGATCAGGCCTGGTCATCGATTCTACTAGAGCGGAAAAAGAAGAGAAGAAGAAGAAGAAGAAGAAGAAGAAGAAGAAGAAGAAGAAGAAGAAGAAGAAGAAGAAATCGATTGAGAGAAGACGCAAACCTGAAAATTATCTCGTGCGAAGATGGTTAAAATGATTTTTTTTTTAAACGAGGTTCGTACGAATCTGTCGAAAATGTAATTAAAAGGAATTATCAAGGTACGTTTGGCAGGTAATATAGAAGGTGGTACTGTTTTCACTAAGATATATCTGATATAATCAATGTCTATATAATCTTGGGTGTCACAGAGTTAAATTGAATTAATTAGTGTCCCTATCTGGGTACAATTAATTTCATAGGTCATAATTATTTACTAACAAACTGTCCATTTTTCTAAGGGAGAAAATCTTTACATATATATTATATATATGTATATAATATATATGTATACATTATATACATACATATATATATATTATATATAATATATATAACTTACAAAATTTCTATGAGGCTCTCGTGTGTTTATTATTATTATTATTATTATTATTATTATTATTATTATTATTATTATTATTATTATTATTATTATTAATCGTGTTTATTATTATTATTATTATTATTACTATTATTATAGTTTTATGCAGATTTTAAAGGACATAAAATACCCTTTTCAGAATTATAAAAAAATATTAATTCATATAATTCACAAACTTAATTATCAACCAAATGGCTGATTATCACGGTAAATAATCACCTCACAGGCTATACCAGATCATCCATAATTACACAAATAACAAATAATTCTCTTCAGGTGCAGAGAACGAAAACAAGAGGTTTAAAAAAAAAACCCTTAATGACCCTTGGGGATAATTTATGCAAATACTGTTGAGGTCGTTTTTTCTTCGAGGGCGGGAGAGGGTGTGGGCGTGGGGGGGTGGGGAGGGCGGGCGTAGTGGGCGTAGGGGGGGAGGAGGTTTATGATGGGGGGGTAATTAGGACCCCCCTCCCCCCACCGTTAAATTAAGGTCACCCATGGAATGTTAATCGTATCACGATCTAATGAATATCGTCATGAATAATGGTGATAAAAGATGATAATGGTGATAAAGGATGACAATGGTGATGAAGGATGACAATGGTGATGAAGGATGATAATTGTGATAAAGGATGACAATGGTGACAAAGGATGATAATGGTGATGAAGGATGATAATGGTGATAAAGGATGATGATGGTGACAAAGGATGACAGTGGTGATAAAGGATGACAATGATGAGGTGGCGTCGTGAATAATGATGTAATGGGATGAATAACACTGATATAGGAGGAAAATTGGGGATGGCGTTATTAATAACGATGATAAAGGATGAACATTTTCAGAAACGACGTCATGAAGATTGTTGTAAACCGGTATACATACATGCATACATACAAACATACATGCTTTAAATCCAAAATGACACGTGATGTGTATATACATATATACCATGGAAAAATGAGCACTAGTCAGGATTTACAACCAGTTTTATTTTCCCTCTGGTACATACATACATACATACATACATACATACATACATTTCAAAGTCCCTCTTATCAATGCTAAAAGCCATGTGCATACATTTTACAATCCTTTCCATCAATGCTAAAACCCATCTCCGATCAAACACACGTAATGCATACCTAATCTTCCCGCAAGAGAACCCGTGAAGAACGAGCATTATCAAACCTCTTAATATATCCTCCCAGAATTCGTGGCCACTCGCTATCTCCCTCTAGAGGAGCAATTTATGATCGAGAAGTGACCCGGAATCGGACGTGTCGTCAGTTTCGGGAACGAATTGGGCAGAGATGGTTCCCGCGATACGCTTCGGGGATGACCTTTCACGTAAAAAAACCTTATCTTGTCTCGGGGCTTATATCTCTTCACGTCTCTTAGCTGAGTAATGAGACGTTTATGCCAACTCGCTTGGTCATTTTTGGCTGAGATTTGAATTTTCTCGGTTGTACATTGCACAAGAAGAACGGACTTGTTTCGGTCGAGGTTAGGTGGTCCTTCTCTGGGAGTGTGCAAGGAGGTGGTTTCCAAGGAGGAACTTAGATGGTCAAACTGGAATAAACATTGTTTTATCTTCTTTCTCTGGTATAAATACATCTTTCTATAATTCATCTATTATTTCATTTATTTAATTTTTTCTCATATCTCTTGTCAACAGTGGTTTTTTTTCTCGCTCATATCTCGTGTTAAGAGCCTTTATTTATCATATCTCTTATCAAGAGCTTTTATCTTACATCTCATGTTAAGATACTTTTTTTCTCTCTTATCTCTTGCCAAAGGCCTATTGTCTCACAACTCTTGTTAAGAGCCCTTTTTTTCCTACTATCTCTTGTTAAGAGCCTTTTCTTCTCATATCTCTTGTCAAAATCGTCTTCCCTTAACTTTTCCTTTATCAAATCTATTGTCAAGAGTAATTTTCTCCATATCTCTTGTCAAGAGACATTTTTTCAATATCTCTTGTCAAGAGACATTTCTTCCTCATCTCTCTTGTCAAAAATCATTTCCCCTCAAGTTTCTTTTCTCATATCTCTTGTCAAGAGCAATGTTTCCATATCTCTTGTCCAGAACAATTTTCCTTCTCATATCTCTCGTCGGAAGTTGTGTCCCCTTAACGGCTACTTTTCTTTATCCCTTTTCAAGAGCAATTTCTTCCTCATATCTCTTGTCAAATTACAAGCATCTCCCGTCCAGTGGAAGGACGGGAGATTTGGGAAGCTGGACCGATGACCCACCTTGCCCCAACCTTCGCTCGAAATTTTCGAGGTCAGCCTCTTAAAGTCACGGTGTTGCTAGGATGGAGGAGGAGGAGGAGGAGGAGGAGGAGGAGGAGGAGGAGGAGGAGGAGGAGGAGGAGGAGGAGGAGGAGGAGGAGGAGGAGGAGGAGGAGGAGGAGGTCACCACTAATCCTTAGAGTCGAAATGGAAGGATATGAGTTCAAGGGGGCATTGACCCCTTTTGGTTGGAGTTGAAGGTGATTATTATGGTTATTAAGGATAGAGTAATTGTAATTATCTGTGTATCTTTAGCAATGCATTAAAGAATTAAACTCAAGGAGAGGGTCTTGTTTTATAAATACAATTATTATTATTATTATTATTATTATTATTATTATTCCTAAAAATCTCATAATCACGAGTCACTATAATGGTAAAAAAATCAACACTGATGGCAGTGTAAATATACAAATATTTTTATACAAAAATTTACACTTACACGAATGTAGATTTTTCACCTTTATTATTATTATTATTATTATTATTATTATTATTATTATTGTTGTTGTTGTTATTATTATTTTAAACTGACTGGAATTGTAGCAGCAATCAAATTCAATATTATTATTATTATTATTATTATTATTATTTATTATTATTATTATTATTATTATTATTATTATTATTATTAATCTAATGACAGAGGTCCCTGAATTTTCCTAAATCAACTTCAGCTCAAAAACGCCCACTTGGATATTCTTAAAACTACCTCTTACCCACCACGACTGTCTTTTGAACAGCCACCTGAAGGCTATGAAATCCCTCTGTCAGCCAAGACAACTTTCCCCATCTCGCTCAATTAATATTTCCATTAATCTGAAGCTTACAATAATTAAATGATTCACTGCTCAAATACAAATGTCAGACCAGCTCATGTTATACTTACTTATCTGTCATTTACAAAATCGCCCACGTTTCGAACATGGTAATAACCTGGTGTGTGCAAATGACAGTTTGACCTTTTAAGAGGGATGATATGAGAGAGAGAGAGAGAGAGAGAGAGAGAGAGAGAGAGAGAGAGAGAGAGAGAGATAAGGTGGGGATGAGGGAGCAGTTTCATACGAATGCTCTCTTTTCTTCATGGTAGTAATTCCAAGGTGTTATTAACATACATTCAAATATCACTTTCTTAATAAATATTTTCTTCCCTAGGTGCAGAGGGTGAAGGGATGGGTTACCT
>NC_089755.1:58646797-58674297 GCF_040412425.1 Macrobrachium rosenbergii | reverse complement strand
AGTAATAAAAAATTAATAATAATAATAATAATTTAATAATAATCAGAATCTGTAATAATAATAATAATGTTGCATTATCCCAGTGATTCAATAAAAAAATATAGGCCTGGTGTAGCCAAAAACATGAAGAATAAATAAAGTTGGACAAGTGATTATCAAAAAAAATCATTAATATTTTTACTTATCATAAATATCATTATTAATATATATATATTGAAAACCAGCGATAAACAATATATATATATATATATATATATATATATATATATATATATATATATATATATATATATATATATATATATATATATATATATATATATATATATACTATATATTTAAATAAGTCTTTGTCCTACAAGACACAAAAAAAAAAAAAAAAACTGAACGACAGAATCCTGCCCGCTTTAATCTCCGGAAAAAAGTTCCAAACTTTTCGTAGTTTTCGAGAAAAAAAAATTGTGAAAAAAAGGTGTGTCAGCGTTTATGGGCTCGCAACTTCAAAGAAGATAAAAAAAAAAAAGTACCATTAAAAAAAAACAGGTAAAGTCATTTGGCTGAACGTGTAACATAAACGTTTGTCCCATAGATATTTTTTTTGGGGTGGGGACAATTCTATAAAAGGTGTTATTATTAGGTTATGCAAAATTCTAATAAGAATTTGGGAATCACCTACTAATCTCTTATAGGATAGCCCATCCCCACCCCTTAAATTCTCCCCTCCCCCAAAAAAAAATAACAAAAACGAGGCACAAAAGTAAAAAAAAATACAGATATCAGCTTTAAAACAACTAAACATGACAGTTACTTTAACTATCAAAACAATAATAAATCTATCATTCTTTTAAGAAAATGTTATCAGCACTTGAACTATGATCATAATATTAAATTTATCATTCTTTTAAGAAAATATCACCATTACTTTAATGTCATCATATTAATACATTTATATTTCTTTTCATTAGTAATATTACTTCGGCCATCATCATAGTAATAAATTTATCCTTTTAATTAATACTACTTTTGAAACATTAATGAAATTAATACTTACAAAACTATAATACGTGCAAAATTATAATACTATCAAATTTACAATACTTAATACTATCAAATTTACAATACTTAATAGTATCAAATTTACAGTATTTAATGCTCTCAAATTTACAATATTTAATAGTATCAAATTTACAATACTTAAGACAATCAAATTTACAATACTTAATACTATCAAAATTACAGTATTTAATGCTCTCAAATTTACAATATTTAATACTATCAAAATTACAGCACTTAATGCTATCAAATTTACAATACTTAATACTATCAAATTTACAATACTTAATACTATCAAAATTACAATACTTAATACTATCAAATTTGTAATACTTAATACTATCAAATTTACAATATTAATACTATCAAAATTACAATACTTAACACTATCAAATTTACAATACTTAATGCTATAAAATTTATAATAATACTATCAAATTTACAATATTAAAACTATCAAATTTACAATACTTAATACTACCAAAATTACAACACTGGAAAAATTAAAAGTAGCTTTGGTAGGAGTAACAAAAACAGCACTAATACCAGGACTACTATTACAAAACAAAACACTGACAAAATGCAAGAAAAACTAACCTATATTTACCAAAAGCCAGTGCATAAGACATAACCCAATATGTCCCAGCTTTCCTAAATGATGGCGACTTCCCTTTACCCATTTATTTCACTTTCTTTCAGCAGAGTTTTCTTTTTATTTCTTTTTTTTTCTGCCCCACCCAGTTCCAGCCATAGCACGGGAGATGGAGAGGCTACCACAAACAGCAGCATTCATTCAAAGCTTCTCTCTCCTTTAGGTTTTGCACGGAGATATATACGCATTGCTCTCTCTCTCTCTCTCTCTCTCTCTCTCTCTCTCTCTCTCTCTCTCTCTCTCTCTCTCTCTGGCCTAGAAAGTCCTTCTAATTTTAGTTTAAGTATAAATACATTTCCTTGTACATATAAATTATTTCCTGTTTTTCTTTACACACAATAAATATTGTTGTCAACAATTAGTAATATATATTTGATACAATTTGTTAAATCAGCTATTTTGGACTCTCTCTCTCTCTCTCTCTCTCTCTCTCTCTCTCTCTCTCTCTCTCTCTCTCTCTCTCTCTCTCATAACGAAACACCTTGATTTAAATTTTTCTTTAATTATTTTCCAAAAAATTATTCAAACTTTTTTTCGAACTAGATTTCATGTCAATATGAACTATTCAAATCTCTTTCTGTCTCTGTCTCTGTCTGTCTCTCTCTCTCTCTCTCTCTCTCTCTCTCTCTCTGTTTCCGCCAGCCAGCTCCCCTGTCTGTCTGTCTGTCGCGTCTGTCCCTCGCTCTCTGTCAACTGCGCATGTGCATTATGGCCGTAATCCTCTTTGGGGCCTTACCTGCCCAACCTCCAAAATTCACCTCTCATACCTGGCGTGGCTCCTCCCAATATTTAGTGCTGTTCGCAGTAGCCACCATGACAGTTTGTAGTTCGTGCATGTACGTATGTATATACGTATGTATGTATGTATATAATATATATGTATATATATACATATATATATATATATATATATATATATATATATATATATATATATATATATATATCTAAACAACACATGTCCTTCCCTTCTCTCTCTCTCTCTCTCTCTCTCTCTCTCTCTCTCTCTCTCTCTCTCTCTCTCTCAGCAATACATCTAAATAAAAACTCAGAACATATAAATAAAAACATTCAGAACATATCGACACACCCATTCAGGATAGAGAGAGAGAGACTGAGAGAGAGAGAGAGAGAGAGAGAGAGAGAGAGAGAGAGAGAGAGAAAATATTTCCCACAGCCTTTGATCAGCAGAAACAAAAGGCAAAAATGTTGAAACCGTCTGAATGATAAACGTTCTGACCCCTTGAAGCCTTTTCATACATTTCCACCCTGGAATAAAGATCGGGGGTTTGATGTATGACAGTAACAAAAGAAACATTGCGGAGAGGCTTGCAGGTCTGATCTCTTGGTTAACAATGAGGGGATATCTGTCTCTCTCCTTACTGGCAGTAAGAGAAGTCTTTCGTTTTTTTTTTTGAAAGTTTTAATTTTGTTGGTTAGTGTCATCCAATAACTGAGTAACAAGTTCAACTTGACAGAGCACAATAATAAAAGAGTTTCTGGTATTATTATTATTATTATTATTATTATTATTATTTAGAAGATGAACCCTATTCATATAGAACAAACTACATGGGCCATTGACTTCAGATTCAAGCTTCCAAAGAATATGGTGTCAATTTGAAAGAAATTACGAATGACAATAGAAAATACAAAGAGAACTGACCAGTTGTTAGAAAAAATAATTAAAAATTATTGATTAAACTGATAAAAATGTAAATAATTTTATAAGTACAAGGAGAATTGTTTTATAGGGTAGTAATGCATCGACGCTCGTAGAGCAAAATAATCAAAAGGGGATATATTTAATTAATCATCAGATAACGATATGTTTACTTAGGCCATTGGAGCGAATAATCTCTCTGTTTCGAGAGAATTTCAGAACGACGTAATGTTTCGTTCAGTAAAAAAAAAAAAAAGATGGTAAATTGAAAAATTAAAATTCACATGTTATAGGATATTTCCTATTATGCATGACTTGTTTTGCTAGCCATAGGGTCTCATTATGACCCACAGCTACTTTTGTATACGAGACTAAGGTTTGCTGGGCGTTTCAGTAAGTTTTGGTATTTTATAAGGTGGAGAGATATCTCTGATCCAAAATGATTACCTAAACCAGTAGTTTCTAAACTGATTTTTGTTACTGCAATATAGCACAAATATATAAAAAAGGATACGAAATTACTTATGGTGTAAATATTATCGAATTTTCTGAGCTTAATGATACTGAATGTTATGAGCAAAAATCTAGAAGACATAGCCATCAGTATATATAACCTAAAAGAACGATTCTCTTTCGCCATTACATATAACCTAAAAGAACGGTTCTCTTTCGCTACTATACATAACCTAAAAGAACTAGTCTTTCACCATTACATAAAACCTAAAGGAACGATTCTCTTTCGCCATTACATATAACCTAAAAGAACGATACGCTTTCGAAGTGAACTGATCATCCTTGCATTTGTAATATTTGTCAGAAATGAAGCAGAGAGATTCCCTTTAAGCCTGGGCGGGGTTGACAGTATTTTTACATTAATATCATAAGATATTAACTTAAAAATGGATACGTGAAATACATGACAATACTTTAGTGTTAAGAGAGATCGGAATTACCACAAAAACCTTTTGAATTTCATTTTTATCGTGAGGAAGCAGAATGTATAAGCTGGTATATAATACAGATGTGTATTTAAAGAAATAACTTTTCTAGCTACATCAACAGCATTAAAGTGCTATTTTCCCTTTGATTTGTGTTCTAAAGGTTCTCAGGTTGGCTCCCCTTACTGAGAAACACCCACTGATTTCAAAATGCTTTTTCTTCGCGTTTTAAATTACTGAAGTTTCTGATCACGATGCTGCTATCAGCCTTCGCTCTTAGTTATGTTACGTGGTATTAAATGTAATGATATCACAAGTTTCAAATACTTTAACTCTCCCTCTCTGTTTATCACTTCTCGGTAAATAAATATATAACCATAAGACCTATCTATAAAGTTCAGTTTGTGACAATTTCTTTAAACATTTCAATCAGAGAGAGAGAGAGAGAGAGAGAGAGAGAGAGAGAGAGAGAGAGAGAGAGAGAGAGAGAGAGAGAGAGAGAGAGACCTAATTTCTAACTGTGGCTGGAAACAGCGGAGAACATCAGCCTTAAACATCATAATTGATTTAAAAAAAAGTGATTATCAATACATGATGAGAATGGATATTCAGTGATGACGTCACGGCATTCAAACACCGCTAATTAAAAATGAGTAAATAAATGAACACATTGTGGTACCGCTAATTACCGAATCCCTACTAGTGGACTGATTGTCCAACGCTGGCTGTAAAAGAATATCTATTTTTTTTATTTTATAAATGGGTATACTATTGATGCGACGCGTAAAATTTATGATGAAAACCTTTTTATCGCAAATTGAGGGACCAAATATGATCTACATAATAATACACTTGTTAGAAAGCCACTAATATTTGATTATTCCAAGAAACGTGGTGGAAAAATCTTATGTTTTTGATGCAATAAAGGGATTCTTGAATTCTGAATGCAGACCCTTGCCCAAATTGACAGGAGGGCTTCCTAACGGTATAGATGAAAACCTATTATACATTATTATATAATTTTACGATATCACAACCACTAAATGTGAGAATGTCACTAACAATAATGTTGACAAAATCCTTATGCTGTTTTTGAGGCAAATGAAAGCCTTCTTGAATTTTGAATGCAAATCTTTATCCATTCTGACATGAGAGCTTCCTAGCGGTAGCGATGAAAAACTTTTTTGTTTATATTTTATATATATTACAATATAATTTTATGGCAACGGAACACTGAATATGACAGTCATTAACAATAAAGATTCCAAAAATGAAATTTTGGTGAAAATTGAAATTTATTAGCATGAACATATAAAAATAAGTCAGTCACTTACAGTCAATATTAGACAAAAATAAGTCAGTCATTTACAATAAATATTTAGGAAAAAATAAGTCAGTCACTTACAATAAATATTTAGAAAAAAAACATTTTTTTCTGAAACAAAATTTACTGACATGACAGGAAAAAAATCAGTGAAGACTATCTGACGCCAAGCAATCACATTATACATAACCCTTACTTTCTAGTTCCAAACTCTTAAAATCAAATTTTCTTTGGCATCTCACACTATCCAGGAAACACGAAACAAACGAAAATATGTTTTTTTTTCTGTTCTTATTTGGTCCCTCAAGATTCGATTTCGGGAGCCCAAATAGCATTCCATCTCCTCTCCTCTGCCAGAAAGGGGGGGGCCAAACTTCGTTTCTTCCCTTTTTTGGGGTTTTCTTTGGTCAATAGTGTTTCCATAACTCCATAACGCCTCTGAAAGACCCGGCAGAGATTGGCTTGGTAGCAAGGGTTCGTCGTTCTCTCTCTCTCTCTCTCTCTCTCTCTCTCTCTCTCTCTCTCTCTCTCTCTCTCTCTCTCTTGTTTATCTGCCTGTCTGTCCGAATTTAAATACATGAATGCCATAACACTTCTGAAAAGCTCGACGAGATTTACTATGTGCTGCTGCTCTCTCTCTCTCTCTCTGAATCTTAAATACACAAATGCCATGACCCATCTGAAAAACCTGAGAGAGATTATCTAGGCAATGCTCTGTGTGTGTGTGTTGTGTGTGTGTGTGTGTATGAGTGTGTGAATCTTAAATACAAATATATGTCATAGCACATCTAAAAAACTAGACTGAGATTATCTAGGTAGTGTTCTCTCTCTCCCTCTCTCTCTAAACAAAGTCTTCAAGATTCAACAGTCTGTCTCTTTCCTTTTTTAAACACACACACACACATCAGACTGGAAAACAAAACTGTAAGATGGTATTATTGGCGTTTCTGCTTCTCTTTATTTTCGTATTCGATTTGAATTTCAAAAACGGAAGATTTATTCTCGCTCCAAGAGAGAGCTTCAGTACAATGGCCCCGGAAATTCTTGCGCATCCATATTCTTGAAGGCCTTTCGACCATTTGCGTTTTATGTATTGGCTAAGGCTTACAGTGAATGCATGAATGCATGCATACATAACATACATACATACATCCACAATGAAGAAACAGCAATGGTTTGAAGTATAAACATACATCCTTTCTATAACACTGAAACGAGTGTTTGCGGTATATTTGAATGTATACATACACATACATATATGTATACATACATAGATACATCCACAATGAAGAAACAGCAATGGTTTGAAGAATAAACATATATCCTTTCTATAATATTTAAACAAGACAGTGTTTTGTGGTAAATATGCTTTTAAATGTATACTCATACATATATACACATACAAACATACGTATATGCATACATCCATGCATACACAATGAAGGAACAGCATTGCAGTATAAACATACACTCACATAATACTGAAGCTCAGGTTTGAAATGTATACATATATACATACATACATGCATCAACAACTCAGAAACAGCATTGGTTTGCAGTGTATACATAGTACATTCTTTCTGTAATATTGAAACAAGTGTTTTGTGGCAGTTCTGGTTTGAAATGTATACATACATACATACATACATACATACATACACTGATATAATACTGAACATGGGCTATGTAGCAGCATAAATTTTAAAGCAATTGCATACATGCATACCATGTAGAAACTAAGACATTCAACCAAATTAATTATAATTTTGAAACATCAGCTATATAACAATACTGATTCTGAAATGCCTGTATACGTGATTATAATACAGAAACTAGATATAATTATAATACAGAAACCAGGACATTCACCTGAATTAATTTTGTACGTATTAATTTTACTTCAAAACTAAAAACTTCTGTCCCAATTTCCTTTATGTGAGCTAGCGCACAGAGGCTAAAAAAAAATATCAGGAAAAAGAACCATTTCCTTTGCTTGGACTCACAGAGGAGATTGAAGACTCGAAGAAAATGAGTCTTGTATACCTCTTCATTTTTCGTCACAGATGCGAGGTTGAAAGCTTACACTAAAGGAGGTTTTATATGTTTTCAGTTTCTGCAAGAAGACTAATATGAGAGTTAAAAAAAGTTAAAATATATATATATATATATATATATATATATATATATATATATATATATATATATTTCTATATATATATTTCTATCACATATCTCAAATGAAAACCTGCGAGATTCTCTTTGAAAATCTACGGAAATCACATTACAAATTCAGCCTCACAAAAAAACAAGTTTAATTATCACTGTATTATTTTGCAAATTTTTAGTTACAGGCAACACAGGGACTGGAATCGAGTTAAAATATGTATTATTATGGTTCTCACTTGTGTTTTTTCCATTAATATCTTGTATTGGTATTTCAGACTAAATCTCTATGAGATGAATGAACATACAGACTTACAGTAACAATCTAGATATCAGGGGTTTTCAACCTGGGGTACATGTTCCCCCCGAGTGGTACATTTGTACTCTTCAGGGGGTACACTGGATCTGAAAGAACAGCCAGTACTGCGCAATACATGATGTAATCTGACTGAGACTGCACAATGTCGTGTCTTTTTTTTTTATTTCACCAGCCTCTGCAACTTTTCTCTGCCATCACAAATCAACCCAAAAAGCAAACCAAAGGAAGAAATATACAAAGCTGACATCATCCGAATCAACAATCCCTTTCGATTCGACTCAATCCTATCTATCTATCTAATCATAATAATTGTCGAAGCCAGCCAGCTAGCCAATAGTAGATGGGCGATGTCCCATGGCGAAATGTGATTGGTTGATGCGGCAGGCCTATTAATTTATGATTAGGCTTAGTTCAAATGGGGGTAGGGGTTTGGGGAGGGGGTGGGAATTTGGGAGGGCGGGGGCTTTGGGGAAGCCAGAACAGTTACTGATATTTAATTAATTACGGAAACGGGATGATAATGGGAAATTATCGGCTCATCACAAAAAGAGATCCAGATATTATTTTTTTCGATTTTCAGTAATTAATTAGTTTTTCCATACTTCCGACTAACATTAGCTTTGTTTTTCCCAACTAACATTAATTTTTCAATTTTGAAGCTAACATTAGATTTCTTAGCTAACATTCATTTTTCCATTTTGAACCTAACAACTTTTTTTTCAGCTGACATTAAATTTTCCATTTTAACCTAAAAATAGTTTTGTTCTATTTATTACATTACCATTAATAGTTCCAATTTATATATATATAAAACATCAGTTTTATATCATATATATATATATATATATATATATATATATATATATATATATATATATATATATATATATATATATATATATATATAATGAAATAAACACTACCTAAAAGATAACAAGACACATGTTCCCTAAACTTACCCAAAAATATTCGAATTCCAACCATAACGACGAACACCATCACTTCACGGGGAAAAACAAAAGCAGCTTTGATCTCTCCCCGTAAACGCCTCTCCCGATCGTGCATTTGGGATGCAAAGCATCAGCAAGCATGCAAGCAGGCAAGCACCAATACCATCCAGAGGAGAGCAAAGAGGAGGAGATGAAACCATAATAAGCAACTTGCAGGTGCAAACGCGCGTCTGGAAACCGATCAAGCAATTGGATGTTTTGAGAGAGAGAGAGAGAGAGAGAGAGAGAGAGAGAGAGAGAGAGAGAGAGAGAGAGAGAGAGAGAGACCAGCATCAGCTTAGGGCACCATCTTCTCTTTGGATGTCGAAAGCAGTGGAGAGATTGCAAGAGTTTTTTTTGGGGTGTGTGAGGAGGGGGGTAGGGGGAGGTCCACGAGCCCTTATTTCCTGTCAGGTTTCTTGAAGAGGGTTTATAAGGTCCCAGAGGGTCAGCTGGGCTTCTGACCACGCCCCCCCAGCCCCCAAGGCCTCGGGTCATTGCACTCGGCAGCAACAGCCAAAGAAAATGCCGCTGGCCCGCGTCTCTTATTTCCAGGGTTCTGGAAGGCGATGCACACTGGACTGCGCAGAGACAGTGGACAGTGAAAAAAAAAAAAACAAGATGCTTGACTCAGCATACATATCATAAAGTTATTAGATAATAAATATAACTTAATATTTAACAAAAAGTCAACTTTTAAATTCTCTGAAATATGATCTGCAATGGTGAGATAACTTCATTGCAATATTCTCCCCAGACACAACAAAGCTGTTATGTACTTTAGTCGGGTTATCCGCGACGCGGTACTTGCATTTAATTATGAAGTCAACAAGGCATACTATATACTGTATATGTAAACAGGAAGATACGAAATATTACCTCATATAAGAAAGCATCATAGTAACGAGTCATTGTTATAGAAACACTAATTTCAACAGGATAAATAGAGATATGCCATTGCTTTTTTTGTTTTGTTTCTTAATCACTTTAGTTAATTATCAAGAAGGTATTTTTAGTTATCAACTCCCTCCAGCATTAACCTTGACCAGAATTCTCATCTTCAGTAATTTAAAATTCGAATGACTTGTCAACAAAAAGAGGAACTGAATAAAACTGATCCAGTTATGCAATAAATGTCAAGCGCCCGGCTGCAAATTCCTGAGATGTATGCTAGCATTGCACCAGCCCGGTTTTTTTTTGCCATGCCCCTAGGTTAGGGTTAGATTAGGTTAGATGGGTTGGGTTATGTCAGGTTAGATTGTTACCACTGTCGTAATTTGGGTGTGGGAAACACAATGATGTTATTTTCAAGAAAATTCGTTGGTTAGTTTTTAAGACATGGCGTCCGGCTTCACTAAACTTCCCCAGACACCAATTCGATTCCTCAAAAATAACCTCCCACCGCCTTATCTTCAGCTTTCTATTGGGTCATCCGTTTCCTACGTTGGAAGTCTTTCCAATAATACCTTTCCTCATTCCTGAACTGCCTTTTCTTGCGCGCCGAAGATAATGATAATCCATTGCTTGCAATTGTGACTGAGTCCGAAATCCACTGCTTGCAATTGTGACTGGGTCCCAATCATGAAAGAATTGTTTCGACCCTATTCTTACGCCTTAATTCCAAAGTTTTCCTGGACTCTCTCTCTCTCTCTCTCTCTCTCTCTCTCTCTCTCTGTTATTTGATCTCTAAGCCCTTCCATTCATGAGCATCGTGTTGTTATAATTCTATAAATCTATTCTACTAATCCTCTCTCTTCTCTAGACTATTTTGTCTTCAACTAATTTTTCTCTCTTACGAGTCCCAGGTCCTCCCGATCTCCTCTCTCTCTCTCTCTCAAGATTATTTCTCTCTCTCTCTCTCTCTCTCAAGATTATTTGATATTCTCTTCTACTAATCCCGCTTTCTCTCTTATATTTCTGTCCCTACAAGTCCTTCCTCATCTCTCTCTCTCTCTCTCTCTCTCTCTCTCTCTCTCTCTCTCTCTCTCTCTCTCTCTTTTTCAGACGACTCCGGACACCTGAACTAATAACGCGAGGAAGTTTGTCAGCTGTTACGACGAAAAGGGATCCAATTACTTATTGCGAAAGTTGCTAAGTGGTTTTTCATAGTTCGAAAGGTAATTGGATTCCTTTCTCTCTTTCTCTTTCTTTTTTTATTGTCTTCCAGTTCACATGGGGGAAGGGGGTTGGGGGGTGGGGGTGGGTGTGCAGACAAGGTTTTAGCTCAATTATGATGAATGAGTTTCGCGGAGAGGACTTTCTCTCTGCAACTGCGTGCATGAACTTGAGAAGTTCGTAAGTGGAAGATTAGCTTGCGAAAGGTGGTTTTGTTTCATCTCTCTCTCTCTCTCTCTCTCTCTCTCTCTCTCTCTCTCCCCCAGAAATGGCGTGGGTTTCCTTATAATACCTGTATTGACCTGATGACCTAATTAGCGAATGATGTACCTGGCTGCTAATAGTAAACTAATCGTTTCAAGCTGAAGTTTTGTTTGATCTCTCTCTCTCTCTCTCTCTCTCTCTCTCTCTCTCTCTCTCTCTAATATATCTCTCTATATATATATATATATATATATATATATATATATATATATATATATATATACACATACTGTATATACAGTATATATATATAATATATGTAATACCCACACACACACACACACACACACACACACACATATATATATATATATATATATATATATATATATATATATATATATATATATATATATATATATATATATATAGAGAGAGAGAGAGAGAGAGAGAGAGAGAGAGAGAGAGAGAGAGAGAGAGAGTCTGATTGCACACAATTATGCAACTGCAACATCTGTTTGCATAAGGAGCCTATTAATTATACAATCAGTGTTTCCCTCATCACTCAAGTTTCCCAAACTTGATTTCCAAGAACTAAAGACAAACTTAACTCTCTGAGACATGGCAAACTGTAGACACATGACAAATCTTCCAAGATATTTTGTTTCTGGAGATACGAGTTCAATACCTGTTCATAATGATGCATGCAATCCTTTTATTTCCGTAACCCTTTCACATTTGCGAGGTTATAAAAATACAGTCATTCCTAGATTCACATTGTGTGTAAGCCTTTCACTTCAATATGATAAAAGTACAGAGATTCACAATGACAATATACGTATCCCATGGCCCATGGGAACTTCATTTCCTTTTTTAAAAAAACGATAGAACGACGTAGGAAATAAACTTCTAGTTTGTAGCCACAAAGCGTACACATTTTTTGGGGGTCCACAAGAAACTCTTAACATCCAATTTTCTTCTTTTTTTCTCTCTTTCAAACTGTTTCCGTCGTAAAGCGTAGATTTTGTGTGTGTGAACTTCCACAAAGATCTCCCGGGTCTAAAACTTTACCCTCAAGCTACAATTTCTTTTAGTTTTACTTTTTACACTTTTTTTATGGCGTAAATTTCGTCTGAACTTACGCAACTAGAAGAATTCAGATTCTTTTTTATACTATTATCTTTTTTAAGTATCAAGAGAAGCAGAAACTTTATCTGCTCTATAGGTTTTAGGTTGGTACACTTTACCAGGCAGGATTTGCTCTTCTGAGAGAGAGAGAGAGAGAGAGAGAGAGAGAGAGAGAGAGAGAGAGAGAGAGAGAGAGAGAGAGAGATGCACCAAACGCACAGGAAACATAATCCATATCCACATGGACTTGAAAAATATAAACAAAAACAAGAATATAAGAATTTCTAACGTGGTGTCCTATCTAATTGCTTTGCTACTTTTCTTTCTACTACTTTTTATATCCGTCTTCTTCCCACTACTATTAAGACTACTACTGCTGCTTTTACTACCACTATTACTACTACCATCAATTTTGTTATCATTGTCACCTGATTTCCACTCCTACAAAAATTTCCCGGTGATAGAAAACGAAAGAAAAATAACACTGGACAAAATAATTGAAAAACGTAGATTTAAGATTCTGAACATCTCTGTTTCTCTGTCTGTTTGTCTGTCAATCAGTCACTCTGGCCACCTGTCTCCCTCTGTCTACCCACGACTTTGTTCATCTCTCTCTCTCTCTCTCTCTCTCTCTCTCTCTCTCTCTCTCTCCCCTCATTAAGTCCACTTAGGACTGTGTCCAGCAAAGGCTTGTATAACCCATCGAGGTCCCACCAGTATGCAGAGAGGCTGGGAGCCCTTGATTTAACAGCCCGTCGTCAATTTCCATCCCAATTTGCCTCCCCTTAATCAATTTCCCCTCTGAATAATTTGCAGTCTCCCCTCTCCATTGATTTTCCAAAAGGACTTTCATTCGTCTCCTCCAAGATTTATATTATTTTCGTTTTAATTTTCTTTTTTCCCTCGTCAGTCCGATTCTTCTACGCCTGAGGAGAGTTTCCCTCGCAGCTTTTTGTTCACTGAGTTACGGAGCCTTGAATGGGATGGGATATATATATATATATATATATATATATATATATATATATATATATATATATATATATATATATATATATATATATATATATATATATATATATATATATATATATATATATATATGTGTGTGTGTGTGTGTGAGAGAGAGAGAGAGAGAGAGAGAGAGAGAGAGAGAGAGAGAGAGAGAGAGAGAGAGAGAGAGAGAGAGAGAGAGTTTTCAACAGGCATTATTAAAAGGAGGGTTATGTTAATATCTGCCTGTTTTTTAACAGGTCAAGGAAAAAACAGGTGGACGAACTTATGTCTACCAATATTAACTGTACAGTATTTGTTAAGTTAATACAGTTTTTTAAAGAGGAAAAAAACCACGTTTGTCTTCATATTTTTCTTTTGTTCTTATACAGTAAACAGCGTATACTGTATCAAGTAATTTTTAAGCTTACAGTAAAAGAAAGCTTCTTTGGTATTACACTACTAATCTTTTTATTTCACTTGGATAAAAGATAAGCCATCTTAATACCGCTTCAATAAATTTCCGTCACACTTAAAACGTCAAGTAAAATTTATTGCCTCAGCTCAATTGCATTTCTTATTTCACTTACAACAAATGAGAAATAAATAAATACTTCTTCAATTTACTTTTCTATTTTAATTTACCCTAAAGCAAACCTCATTTGATATTCCATCACTTAATTCTCGATTTCACATTTAGAGTAAAGGAAAGAGCCTTTGATATTGCATCATCCAATTTTCTATTCCACTCACATTAAGAGAAAATTCAGAGAATGTTAATGCATTAATTCTGTATTTCACTTGCAGCTAACACAACATTATTTGAAATGAAAACAGATTATTGAATTTGTAGACACATAGCGTTTTATCATGTTATTCCGGAAGAAGAAAAACATATTCTATTTTAATTGGTGAATTAATATAATAAAAAAAGTTTGCAATACATAAACTCAATAATATTAAACAAATCTAAATTCAAGGCACGAAATTCACAGCATTTACAGAAACACCGATGTTATGGAGATATTTAAAATAACAAGTAAAACATGCGCCGAACTTCGGCGCAATCGAGTTTTCTGTACAGCGTATAATCAAGGTCACTGACAATAGATCTATCTTTCGGTGGTCTCCGTATAATGCCGCATGAGCCGTGGCCCATGAAACTCTCAGCCGGCAGCGGTGGCCTGTGTTGTTGCGTTGCCAGAAGGACGATCATGGCTAATTCTAACCTTGATTAAAATAAAAACTACTGAGACTAGAGGGCTGCAATTTGATATGTTTGATGATTGGAGGGTGGATGATCAACATAGCAATTTACAGCCCTTAACCCTCAGTAGTTTTCAAGATATGCGAGCGGACAGAAAAAGTGCGGACGGACATACAAAGCTGGCGCAATATTTTTCCTTTCAGAAAACCAAAAACCAATCCTTTAGTCAAGTCAATATACGTATAAGCGACACAAATTGCATTTTTCAAGAGACTCTTTAGAACTTCAGTTGAGACATTTTAATGGCCACTTATTATCAACAGAATCTAAAAGGATCAAATTCACTGAGAATATTTCACGAAAGACTTTACAGATGTTTAATGGTATACAGAGAATTCGATTAAGATCAAATAATTTCAGACCTAAATGAATTGAACACAAAGACAGTGATCCGAACGCTTCCTGAGGTAGAAAGAAAACTAACTTAACTTTCCTGAAGACAATGACATCTGCCTTTCATTTTCCTGAAGACTCGTCCACCTGTCTTTTCCTGAAGACAATAATATCTGCTCAATCTTGTTTCCAAGAGCAATTACATGTGCTTAACTTTCCTGAAGACAATTACAACCTGTCAACTTTCCTGAAGACAATTACAACTGTCTATCATTTTCCTGAAGACTCATACACCTGTCTTTTCCTGAAGACAACAATTTCTGCTCAATCTTTTTCCAAAAGCAATTACACCTGCTTAACTTTCCTGAAGACAATTACAACTTGTCAACTTTCCTGAAGACAATTCCATGTGCCTATCACTTTCCTGAAGGTTCATACACCTGTCTTTTTCTGAAGACAATAACATCTACCTAATCTTTTTTCCAAAAGCAATTACACCTGCTTAACTTTCCTCGAGGCAATTATATCTGGAGGCCCTAGATCGTCATAAGAGGTTAACCCAGAACCCCTTCAGGCAGAGACCAAGTTTCATTGCACTTCAACTCCAATTTCAGCCTGGTCCCACAATTACCTAGCCGCCAATTAAACTCCCTTGACTCTCTCTCTCTCTCTCTCTCTCTCTCTCTCTCTCTCTCTCTCTCTCTCTCTCTCTCTCTCTCTCTCTCAGGTGGTGGAGAATGGCAGCTGGCAGGAACTAATTCGCAGGTGGTACCTAAAGGGAAGCTGAGGGGTGGAGTGAAAGAGGAAGAACCATATTCAAGTGGCGCAGGCTAGACCTAGACCTAGGCCTAGGCCTAGACACCTCTCCGCTTGAGATGCTGCACGAAGCTTCATGTTAGACTTAAGGCTCTTGTTAGACTTGAAGCTCCTGTGAGTCTTCGTCTTTTCAGGTGTGAAAGTGAAATTGGACGTGCAAAGCTAATGTCATTTCCTAGCTCCGGCTCTGAATTAAACAATGACAAAGGAAAAACAAGGAAAAAAAGTTGTTCTTCACCAGGAAGGGATTACAGAAGAAATATTATTAATCAGAAATAACGGAGCTCACCACTTTTGCCTTCCTCAGTAATTAGTCTATGAAATGATTTTTTAGTTAATATTTCAATTCGATTCGTTTCACTGACAAAACACCTGTCTTTCATTCTCGGTAAAACTGATTCAAAGGCGACTACAGGTATTCATTTTTTTTTTTTCAGAGTTAACTAGATTACTTGTATGATGAAATACATTGGATATTACAATGAT
This sequence comes from Macrobrachium rosenbergii, assembly GCF_040412425.1. Classification (NCBI taxonomy): domain Eukaryota; kingdom Metazoa; phylum Arthropoda; class Malacostraca; order Decapoda; family Palaemonidae; genus Macrobrachium; species Macrobrachium rosenbergii. The sequence continues at coordinate 58,657,854 of NC_089755.1, read as the reverse complement.
TCCTATAACAAAAAAAAAAAAAAAAAAAAAACTTAGTGAGCAGAGTCCCAATTTCATTTCGTAATCACTTCCGCTTCGAAATTTGAAAGTGGCGATCTCATAGGCAGGTTTGGTAAACATTTTATCATATTACTAACGCGTTCGGTGAAATGGTTTCCTGGTGCTGTTAAAGAGAATTCTCTTCGTTGCATCACGCTTTTAACATCTGCCTTATTCCACTATATTTTAACTGATCCTTTTATGCATTTCATTTGAATGCTTTTTCCTAATTACGTAAAATCAAAATTCACTCAAACTATTAAAGAACGTCAAATTCGAGAAAGGATCAAATGACCTTCAAACATATATATCCCTACACAAGTAAATTATATATATATTTTATATATATATATATATATATATATTATATATATATATATATATATATATATATATATATATTATATATATAAATATATATATATATATATATATACATACATATATATATATATATATATATATATATATATATATATATATATATATATATATATATTAAGGCTAATGGTTTTATTTATACATTCATCACGTTCCATATCTTCGTGATTCAGTTATACACACACACACACACACGTGTGTGTGTATATATATAGACACAGAAACATAACATACATACATATCTACCTGTATGTACATGAGTAAGTACAACTACATATTGACCCTTAACATCAACAACATTATGACCACCACAAACTTCAAACCAATTCTGCCATCAAAGGCAAGTCACTAAAAAAAAAAAAAAAAAAAAAAAAACAGCAGATGTCACTGACGTCCAAAGACTGGAAACCATACTCCACCCATACCCTGTGCCAGAGCCACCGAAACTGCTCGTCAAAAGGACACAAACAATATGGGACAAGTCGAACCCCAACACCACCACCACCACCAAAAAAAAAAAAATAAAACAAATAAAAATACTCTTTGTTGGAAACGACGAGGACGCAACCTAACATCTGAAATGAATAACTCACGTTAAAGAGAATCCATTCCTGGTATCTGATTCCTCATTGTGGAGAAGAGAAAAAGACGGGGAGGTATTTGATGGCGATAAACACCTCCGTTCTGGTCAAAGTAGGCTTTTGGTGTCAACAGCCTCGGTCGACCTTAGGCATATATTGTGGGAGCTTGCAGCTTTGTGTGTGACGTCACAGATCCAGAGCCGCGCATGCGCAGTTACCTGTCGCATTCCCCTGAATAGCAAATCGTAGGGAGGAAAGAAAGGCAACAGGAGCATTGCAAAAGATTTGCTTTTTCTCTGATATTGAAATATGTAGGTATTGTCTCTTGACGGCTTGCTATGAGTCTTTACTTAATAAAGCAGTGTATAATATGGAAGCGTTGACGTATGTATGTATGTATGTATGTATGTATGTATGTATGTATGTATGTATATATTACATATGTACATACATATACACATATACACATATACGTATATATGTATATATAAATGCACATATAGATATATGTGTATGCCTGTGTATACATATATGTATGTATACTATATGTAGAAATAATCTCTATGTAGCCGACGTGTGGACACCAAATTCTCCTACGCAGAAAACAGCACTTGAACGTCGCATACTCATTAAAAAAATTATTTCCTTTAACTTCTGTCGAACGAAAAGACCACCAGTACCAAGTGGGAAAAAAAAAAGACTTCTTTCAATTTTCCAGACGTATAGAAAAATCGAACTAAAAAAAAAAAAAGAAGAAAATTATGCCTGAATTTCATGGTACGTTGAATGTTTGACGGATTCCGGTGCTAAAATTTCCTCTGAGTTTCCACGAATAATATTTGAAGAGAGACATTCTAGCTGGCGTCGAGTAATTATGCACATAATTATACAGCATGGATTCGCTTGAGCAAGCGTCTGTATGCTAAGTGAATATGTATATGCTTACTCTGCTATTTTAAATTAAATGCTTGTACACACACATGTGTTTTTATATATATATATATATATATATATATATATATATATATATATATATATATATATATATATATATGTATGTATGTATGTATGTATGTATGTATGTATGTAATCTACGTGCATAATTAGAAATAAGCATTTACGTTCATTATAACATATCTTAAAAATTTCAGACTACCCTGATTATATGCGAGAATGTGTGCATATCTTCTTTACATACATGCATACATACATACATATACTATACATGCATACGTATATACACACATTCAAACCTACATACATAGCTGTAAATAAGCATGTATGCACAATAGGTATATCCTAAATTACTGACCACCAAGATTATACACATGTATATGAGTGTTTATACATAAGTCTCTTTAAATACACACGTATATGGACCCTAATAAACTTAATATTCCCTTACCAAATTCCTCCAGGGTCAGATAATGTAAAAATAGCATCATAATAACTGGGTATATTCGAGCAATATATTTGTATCTGCATTTCCTGCGACAGCTGTTGCAAAGTCACGAAAATATCCGTTATATATTTTGGAGATAAAATTTGCAAGATTTCTTAGAATACCTTCTTTAAAATCCTTTCCAGGTTTGCCTAAATGGATTTATATGTATCTTCGAGGTGTATTGCATTGGCATGTCTATTCTGGGGAAATAAATAATTCGCAATTTTATTCTAATATTTTTTATCGTGAAGGGTTATCCATATCTTCCCTCAGAGTCATTAATTCTGCTTCTAATAGTCTATATTCCCTTCGTTTTTTCAGGGGCAATTTCCATCTATCTATCTATCTATCTATCTATCTATCTATCTATCTATCTATCTATCTATCTATCTATCTATATATATATATATATATATATATATATATATATATATATATATATATATATATATATATATATATATATATATATGTTTGTTAAGTTTCTCTCTAAACGGACTTCCAGACACGATACCTCATCAACACTTTTTCCTTAGAAATTTAGATATTCATGCTTACACCCATCCTGGGTGACGGCTCAGTGTCTTGGGTGATTAATCAACGAAGGCCTTATTTTGTTGAGAAAATGTTTCCAGGAATTTATAACTCCCGGTGATCGCATTTTCCAGGCTTCCCTGGAAAATTCGATCTCAATTTTTGGAAGCTATAGTTTGGTGATTGAGAGTTAGGTTTATGTGCTTAAAAACACTAAGATGTGGATACTTCAGAGTTGGGTACCACTGGTAGGGGATATCCTTGTTCCAGGAATCATTGGAAACTCCATAGATCGAGATATCTCAACGAAAGAAGCTCCCTGCAAGGACATCTCAGTACGGAAAATCTATGGAGATGACTTAAGGGTGAAAACTCCTGAAAGGAGAGATGTCAGTGTAGACACACCGGAGAGGAGATATACTAATTCCTGGAAATACCCTGGAACTGGATAATCTCAGGGCTGGAAATCATTTGGAAGTGGATAACACAATAATGAAAATCTCCTTGCAGGGTATGTATCATTACTGGAACTCTCTTTAGAGGAGGTAACCTCGGTAATTACAGAACCCTGGAAGGGCATATCTAGATCTGGAAACCCCATGGAGAGTGATATTTCGATGCTGGAAAATGAACTACATTTTTCTTGAACAAAGAACTATTTTCGCTCTTCTCAGATAGACCAGTGAAACGACAAATTTAAATTGCTTTTAAGGTTAATAAAGTAATCAATAAAATAAACAGGAGATTAAAAAAATTATGTTAAACAACATCAGACGAGACAAAACGAAACTAAACGAACTACAGAAACGGAGCTACGCCAAAGGAAAATCCGCTTGGATTTCCTAAGTACAGTTCCAGGTTCCTTCAAATTCACAGAATCCCTTTGGGATAGTTTTGAGAATCCCCTGGGCCTTTTTCCCTTTACATTCCCCCCTTCCCCTGTCCCTTGAAGTCTCTCCCCATCCCCTAAGCGCCCCGGTGGCTCTCTGGGTAGAAGCAGATAAAGAAGACTTGGAGGCTCAAGGGATTCCCCATGAGCATGAATGTATTGTATTCCTTCATTGGTCCTTGGGTGTCCTACAGCCAGGGGAAGGAAGCTCGCTTCCTTCTTCTTAATCTACTTCCTCTCTCTCTCTCTCTCTCTCTCTCTCTCTCTCTCTCTCTCTCTCTCTCTCTCTCTCTCTCTCTGTTTGTCTTCATAACTTACACCCCATTCATGATTCCATCCTCTCGTCCTCGACAGATTCTCCATTCCCCTCTCCGTCCTCGTAGGATTCTTCTATCCCCTCTCCTCCCTCGGAGGATTTCCCTTTACCTCGAGGAGGAGGAGGAGGAGGAGGAGGAGGAGGAGGAGGAGGAGGAGGAGGAGGAGGAGGAGGAGGAGGAGGAGGAGGAGGAGGAGGAGGAGGGGGGGTTTAACCTCGCGTGAGGCTGTAGGTGCAAAACTCAAATCGGATCAAGATCTAGCAGTATTTTTTTTCCAGCGGTTTATTTTTATTCGTCCAATGAAGAGAACTATCGCGGTGCTGAGGGATTGTGGGGGATTGTAGGGGAGGAGGTGGGATGTATGGTAGGGGTGGGGAAAGGGGTTAAGGTGATACCTCAAATGGGGGAGAAAATTAGGAAGAAAATAAAAGCACCACTCTCAAGATTTTCAAATCATGGGCAATGATGTTCACATTGCTTTCATTGTTGATATAGTGTACATTCATTGATAATTCCGACATTTCTTCTTAAATGACAGTGAGGTCATTGAGATAATAAAGTAATTAGTGTTAAGTATTTTGCAACTACACACACACACATATATATATATATATATATATATATATATATATATATATATATATATATATATATATATATACACACATATACACATACCCTCTCTACATATACATAAACAATAAACATATCCATCAAAATGTATGACGATCCATTTGATCACTGGGTCATCTCGAGACAAACCCCCCCCAAAAGAAAACTTATACCCCTTAAAAAACAAGGCCTAAAAGACCCCTTACTAGTCTTCGTAACCTCTGCTTTATCACGCTGATGGTCTTACCCCTTTCGAGATTCCATTAAAAAATTCTCTCTTAATGACACTTCTCCAAAAGTTTACGTTTGGCCTCTTCCTTCATAATGCTCCTCTGATCACGTTACTCGCGTCCTCAGCTTCCAATTCCTCGAGATAAGCTCCATTACCTCATTATTACGATGATTTTTAGTTTTCTGCAAAAGAAAACTATTGTGCCGGCTTTCTCTGTCCGTCCGCACTTTATTCTGCCCGCACTTTTTCTGTCCTCCCTCAGATCTTAAAAACTACTGAGGCTAGAGAGCTGCAAACTGGTATGTTGATCATCCACCCTCCAATCATCAAACATACCAAATTGCAGCCCTCTAGCCTCAGTAGTTTTTATTTTATTCAAGGTTAAAGTTAGCCATAATCGTGCTTCTGGCAACGATATAGGCCAGGTCACCACCAGGCCGTGGTTAAGGTTTTATTGGCCGCGGCTCATAAAGCATTATACCGAGACCACCGAAAGATTGATCTATTTTTGGTGGCCTCGATTATACGCTGTAGCGGCTGTACAGAAAACTCGATTGCTCCGAAGAAACTTCGGCGCATTTCTCACTTTTCTTTTTCCGTGAAAGAAGATATACGAGTCTGTCAGAGCACGACGCCGCAAGATGCTATGAATATCTGAGGTGCGTCATTATGTAAATCATATATATCCAGTCATGGAGATGGACTGGTCATATGAGATGAGTGGCTCATATGGATATCCCCATCTCATATTATTGTCTGATGGTTTTCATGTATGTTCTCCTTTGCATCATATTAGCTGAGTTCTTTCTAGACTCTTTATTTATTGGTGAAAATATCTATACCACTTATTCGCCTTGATAACTGAGTGCTTATCTATATTCGTATCTATGCCAGATTCATTTACTTAAAAACTAAAGACCAATCTGTGAAAATAAAGCCACAAAATTTACCAAAAAAATATTTTCTAAATCAAGTACAATAGCTCTCTTTATTTTCATTTTCAGACAACAGAGTGCTTATATTCGTATCAATTGCCAGATTCATTTACTTGTAAACCGAAAAAATAATCTGCGAAAATTAGCCCACAAAATATAACCAAATAGAATATTATTTTCTGAATGAAATATAAGAGATCTCTTTGCTTTCATTTATCTATATCTGTGTCAATGCCAGACTCATTTACTGACAAACTAAAAAATAATCTGTGAAAATTAAGCCACAAAATTCACCATACAAAAATATTTTCTAAATCAAGTACAATACTTCTCTTTTAATTTTCAATTCCACATATAAGTATCCCGACGAATTAATATGCGCATTCACAAAAGGAAAAATAACTCTTATATCGCTTTCCACAAAACCACTCATTTTGGTAAATGTTCTTCCCCAATAATCTTTAAAAAAAAAAAAAGTTAAAATAATCAAGCATTCGGGGTTTGTTCTTGAATTCCTAACATCGTTTTGTAATTACTGAATGTCAAAGTATATTTTGTCAATTTCTCCAGTGACGTAGCTTCTGAATTCTACGTGTGACAGAATACAACAGAAAGTGTTGACACAATATCAAATATTGGAGTCCAATGTCACTGCCAAATTTGGCTGCCTCTCTCTCTCTCTCTCTCTCTCTCTCTCTCTCTCTCTCTCTCTCTCTCTCTCTCTCTCAGAGGATTCTCCAAGCATAGAAGGCTTGATAACGAATAATTATTAAAATGAAAAAAAAGATAATGATATATGGGTACGCAAGATGAGATGGGGAAACTAGGTATAAATACATCAATTTTTTCCCCCTTTTTTTTTTTGGTTGCAACACGAAAAGGGAGAGTGCAATAAATGATACTAATTGGGGAAGGGAAGCACCAACCGACAGAAATTCGCTTTTGGGAGAACGATGACTAAACAATGAGATGATTTAAATACGAAACGGCGGAGGGAAGGGAATGATGAGAGTAGAAGTGAGGGAAAAATAATAACAAAAGACATAGGGAGATCGAGAGGGAATTACGGCAGAATTGGCAACGTATAAAATCATTATTATTATTATTTTATTTATTTATTTTTTTTGGTCTATCACAGTCATCCTATTCGACTGGGTGGTTTTTATAGTGTGGGGTTCCAGGTTGCATCCTGCCTCCTTAGGAGTCCATCACTTTTCTCACTATGTGCGCTGTTTCTAGTAGCACACTCTTCTGCATGAGTCCTGGAGCTACTTCGGCATCTAGTTTTTCCAGATTCCGTTTCAGGGATCTTGGAATCGTGCCTAGTGTTCCTATGATTATGGGTACAATTTCCACTGGCATATCCCTATATTATTATTATTATTATTATTATTATTATTATTATTATTATTATTATTATTATTATTATTATTATTATTATTATTATTATTATTATTATACAGAGTATATTTCATGTCCATTTTCTCGAAGAAATTAAATTCATGAGAAAATAAAATTTGCTCTACAAATATCCTTTTGCAATGTCCTTCATTTACCATTCAGAAAAAAACAGCAAGCGAGAAAGAATAACTCAATATACGATCGTGTAGAGCGTCAGTCCAGAGAGAGAGAGAGAGAGAGAGAGAGAGAGAGAGAGAGAGAGAGAGAGATTAGTTTACCGGACAAAACAGCACAATCGCAAGATTTGAGAGTCAATTGGATGCTAACATTAGCAGAGATAACACGATACCATTCATGACATTGCTACTATATATAACGACTGTTATTGTAGGTGAGAACAACACAGAACATTACAGCTTATGACAGAAATAACCCCATACCAGAAATAACTACGTGACATAACGCAATCATTCAGCCTCGAAATTCGAAACCTCCTCGACAGAACGGGAAACAAAGAAACGAACTATTTTCACAAGGCACGTTCAGTCGGGCTGAAAGCACAACGTAAAACGGCAGAAGAAAGCCACATAAAAGTTGTTGGCCCACAATATCCAAGGATATGTCCCACATCGCTGATATCCGAAGTCTGACCTCAACGTGGCCCTGGCGCTCCCAGGCCATGAATATCCTAGTTTGTGTTCTCTCTTTCTCTCTCTCTCTCTCTCTCTCTCTCTCTCTCTCTCTATATTTTTATTTCAAAATTTATGTCTGTTATCACATTTATATTTTTATTTCAAAATTTATGTCTGTTATCACATAATACCTATCATGTTTTATATATAAACATTATTACATGTCATGCTAGTCTCTGCTCTCTCTCTCTCTCTCTCTCTCTCTCTCTCTCTCTCTCTCTCTCTCTCTCTCTCTCTCTCTCTCTCTCTCAGAACTGATGTCTTTTATCAAAATACAAAAAATATTTTATCCTTCAATAATGCCTTCGAATAATATAATACTGCAATCTGCTGATAAAATGAAAGGCAACACTCTCATTTGCATATCTATATGACCCTATTTCAGTATTGTCGTATCTCTCATTGACTAGAAGACTCAGCATCTGTCACTGAGATATACAGACTAAATTATTCTCTCCATGAATCTGCATCAACAGTGGATGCCACATTTTAAACTAAGACTCTTATAATTATCCGCTCATTACCTAAGTGATTCTTCTTCTTCCAGTGAAAATGGAGTATAAGTATATTTATTCATTAATCTGAAATGGAGAATGATAAAAGTTTGCAAGGTAACATAACTCAACTCGCTCGTTTCCGGAAAGCTTCTTCATTTCCTAGTGAGAATGGAGTCTACGCAACTCCATTCATTAATCTAAAACAAGGAAAAATTAAATTTGCAATCTAACAGCGACGATTATTTTTATTCACGCTTGCGCCACTAATTTCAGTCCCGGTGTTTTTAAGAGTTCCGTAAGTAACTCAATCTCACTCAGTTCATAAGTTTTAAAATGGGGAAAACTAAGAACAGTTTGCAAAGTAACAAATCTAAAAGCGACAGCACTATTTTTACTCACGCTTGCGCCACTATTTTCGGCACCAGGTTTTTGGATTTTAACGTCCCGTTGTTATAAAGCCGCTTTTAATTGGCGCGCGCCGAATGCATTGAAACCAGTAGCTATTTTCGGCGGAGGTCGAAGTCAGCAGGCAACTGAATCTGAACAAGGTCAGAGGAACTGCTTTTCAAGGGGCTGACAGTTCTAGGGTTTTTTTTTTTTTTTATGATAGCAGATATACAGAAGGGGATCTTGGGCATTGAGATACTGAGATTTTCTCTCTGTCTGTCTGTCTCTCTCTCTCTCTCTCTCTGTCAGTTTGTCTCTCTATCTCTCTGTCATCCATCCAATTCTCTCTCTCTCTCTCTCTCTCTCTCTTCATCCATCTGTCAGTCTGTCTCTTCTCACTCTGTTTGGCTGTCTGTCTGTCATCCATCCGTCATCCATCCAACTCTCTCTCTCTCTCTCTCTCTCTCTCTCTCTCTCTCTCTCTCTCTCTCTCTCTCTCAGTCTCTGTCTCTCTATCTCTTTCTCTGATACTGTCTACCTAACTCTGTCAAAACCCTCTCTCTCTCTCTCCATCCTATTTAGGCTCAAACCACAATCAACTGACATCCACTCTCTGTGTCTCTGTCATCCATCAGGTACATCTCTCTCTCTCTCTCTTCTCCTCAACTCAGAGTCTACTAACGATAGAAAAAGATTTAACAAAACATACCTAAAGTACATCATTTAGACTTGCTTGAGACATGACCCTGATACAGATTTAACAAAAATACCTAAAGCATTTGACTTGCTTGGAGACCTGAGAGAGAGAGAGAGAGAGAGAGAGAGAGAGAGAGAGAGAGAGAGAGAGAGAGAGAGAGAATTTCATCTCCTACCTAACACCTGGATTCAATTAAGAAATGCAAGCGTGAGTATTCAGGAAATTTCCGCACGTCTGGAAGCAAGTTTTCCTTTGAAGGATTTAGGCCGAAAGTTTTCTCTCTCTCTCTCTCTCTCTCTCTCTCTCTCTCTCTCTCTCTCTCTCTCTCTCTCTCTCTCGTATTACCTAGTTTTTGGGGGTTGATATTTTCCGTCACCAAACTAATCTCTAATCTCTCTCTCTCTCTTCCACATTTCATGTTTTTTTTTTTACTTTCAAAAATTTTCTTCCCTTTTTTTATCTCTTCTTGTGAGTCTTCAGTCCTTATCTGTGGGACTTGAGTCAGATGCTGGGGAGTTTCTTACCATCTCATTTAACACTTTCATTACTCGTATATTTTACCGTCCTATTTTAATTTTTCTACACGTTTTTCTCTTTTTAAGTTTTCATTTTTTAATTTTTATTTTCTGTGGGAATTTGTGGTTCATAATTTCTTGTCTTTAATTTTGATATTAAGAGTGTTATGAGGTGTCTGTCACTGTTTATAAATAGATTTTATACATATCACGAATATTCACACACACACATATTATGTATATATATATATATATGTGTGTGTGTATGTATGTGTATACATACATACATACACATATATATATATATATACATATATATTCATGTAAATCATACAAACATAACAGCTAAAAACCTGAAGTAACAAATTTAAAAAAATTTCACATACAATTACTTATGATGCCACAACAACAATTAAATATCTATTCACAAATCCCACTTTAAACTTACTAAAATATTGAATTGACAAATAACATCACTGGAACAACAGAGATACCCAACCTTACAAAACTCTCAATTTAAGAATAAAAAAAAATAATGTCACAGCTCATTTTTAAAATAAAAAAAATAAAAAATTCTACCAGAGGTCGCGATGAAAAGGCCTGACCTCGTCGTCGACTCAGGTCACGGGTCATTAGTTTCCCATAGACTCCTTTCACACCAAAAAGGAGACGGGTTCGATTCGTGTCTCAGGAGTCATTAGATCTGAGGTCAATTGACCGGGTCGCGTTGCCTACAGAAACGCGCAGAAGGAGAGTCTACATTTGTCACTTTGTCCTTCTGTCACGCGTGTGAATTCTTTTGCGCATGCGTTTGTTTTTGTTTTATTTTCCTGTTTTTTGTTTTGTTTTATGTGAGTGTGCTTGTTGAATATGTATGTTATTATGTCTGTATGTATATATATAC
>NC_089755.1:58596797-58636797 GCF_040412425.1 Macrobrachium rosenbergii | reverse complement strand
TTTACAAAATGAAGTTTACATGTTTTTAAAATCATTGCCTGAGAATTATGGGTTCAAGCAACTGAATCGTTTTAAATTCCAAAAGGAAACTTTTTTTCTCGTTATCTCTTAATTTCTTCCGTAATTTTACTCGGTCATTCACGGTTAAAATATCAACGTAAATTCATTTGTAAATTGCAAATTAAGAAAATGGAAATAATACAACTGTTAAACACAAATATATATATATATATATATATATATATATATATATATATATATATATATATATATATATATTATATATATATATATATATATATATATATATATATATATATATATATATACACACATACACATATACATAATGTATGTATGCGTGTGTCTACGAGTATGGAAACTACAACCAAACAAGACAGTAACGGGAAAGACCACATGAAAAGAAAGTGGTGACGGGGGGCGCCGACCCCCCCGAAGATTCCGGTCGTCAGGAGTCACGAAATGTAAACACATCAGGGATTTTTCAATCAGTGGCTCTTCTCAAGGGATAAATATTGGCTCCCTGAAGGAAACACACGCACACACACATATTCCTCGCGCCCTGTCGCAAATATTGGCTCTTCGCCGGATAAATAATGTTGGAGGGAGATTACGTATAAGCGTATATTTGTGTATTTTCGTTTGATATGTCGATTTTTAGTTTTCTGTAAAAGAAAACTATTGTGCCGGCTTTGTCTGTCCGTCCGCGCTTTACTCTGTTCGCACTTTTTCTGTCCTCCCTCAGAGCTTAAAAACTACTGAGGCCAAAGGGCTGCAAATTGGTATGTTGATCATCCACCCTCCAATCATCAAACACACCAAATTGCAGCCCTCTAGCCACAGTAGTTTTTATATTATTTAGGTTAAAGTTAGCCATACTCCTGAATTCCAGGATGACTGTCAACTAAGATTAAGGTTGAATAATATTCTAATTTTCAATTTCCCTTTAAAAACTCTTCCATATAGACTGGCATTCAACTTTTTATGAATAATAATCTTTTTCAATCTTGAATTCCAAGGCGATTGTAAATTGTAAACTAAGATTAAAGTTGAATAATATTCTAATATTTAGTTTCTCATGGTATTTTGTTTAGTATTTTATTTGCGAAAAATCATCATTGCCAATAAACTAATTATAAATATACCTTAATATCCTCTAAGTTATACTGCATAAATAGAACCCATTCTATCACTACTGAAATATAATGAACACATTTCATATATATCTTGTAACATGAAGTAGAGAAGATTAACAATGAATTCATTACCGTGATTCGTCTTAAAAGGACCTATTTCAGAGTGTAATCACGCCAAAAATAAATGAACCATTTCATTAGTGAACAACTTAACTGCAAAAGTTTCAAAAGAAATCCCACCATAATGAAACCCTTTTCAGGTGCAACAAACACTCAACTCGAGCGGAATTTCTGAAGCGTTCTGAACTGAGAAAAAGAGCCAAACGCCAAAATAAAAAATTTGGCAATAAATAAAAGTGTTTTGGAAGTAGGAAAAGAAGCAAAAAAAAAAAAAAAAATTCGAAAACACGTCGATTGGAAACTCGAAACCTCTTCGGGGAAAGAAAGATTTCCAGAATTTCTTTGGTGGTGGGTGGGGGGGGAGGGGGAGTTATAAAACTTTTCAAGTCTAATAACGTATTCTACCTGCCTGGCTGCGGAACGCGAAGGACCGAAAAGGGAAGGAAAAATAACTGAAATATTTCGGAAAATGAAATATTTCGCTCGCACGTGACGCTCCTTCTTCTTCTTCGAATATCTCGTAGGAATCAAAGTGAGTAGGTTCTTCATAAACCTAAAAAATGAAGCCACGAAGACGTCATTCAAAGCCGTAATAAAAAAAGGAATAATAACCTGTCATGTTCTGTCAGCAACAACGAAAGATTAAAAGGCAGCAAAAGGCTTGTCTTGTCAAAACAAGCTCGGCTTTCCAAGCTGAGCCGGGAGTTCATTTAATCAAGAAGTGTAAACAAAACCTTCTCTTCAAATGAAGCTGATCAAATGTCTATTTGACTAAACTGAATCCTAACACCTTTCGAGAAGCAGGCGTCTCGTTTTTCTTATATTACATTTTTTGTTGTGCTTGGGAAAGGATTTGACAACGCCATTGAGATATAAAGATTATTTAAATAACTTCTCAAATATATATTATACCTGAGATGCAAATTCTTTCTCAAATGTATAGGAAGAAGGGTCTTCTTAATTTTTCTATCATTTACATCCATCAAAAAACTCCAGATATTTAAGGTACTATTTCCGTTCCATGCGCTTCTAATCCTAAATCTAAGGTTGTATATACATTTATTAGTTTAGCTTGGCTGTAATTCTCCTTAATAAAGGTTCGAGAACCACTAAGTATGTTTTCATAGCTTAAGCTGTTCATGCATATATTTAAATGTTGCTTTATTTATCCTTTATTTGTTTAATGTCGACTTTTTTCTTAGTCACGTTTTTCTCATATGGCCTTTGATACAATGGCAGTTTACTTATAATAATAATAATAATAATAATAATAATAATAATAATAATAATAATAATAATAATAATAATAATAATAATAATAATAAGGCTGCCTCAACGGCATTCAATTTATACAGTCTTCTCTATTCTTATTTTCTTTTCATCAGCGTGTTGCTGGTGTATCAAGCTTCCAAAGAACAGAATAATAATAATAATAATAATAATAATAAGTTAAAACTCGAATCTATCTAGCGACTTTGTCGACAATCCTTAAATGATTTGCCGAAGGTCTCAAGGTCTTGTCACTCCACTCGTCCCAACTCCTTCTCTTGACTTCAGTTTCCGAGTGTCGTCTGTCCTTACCCCTAAACGAACACGCGATTTCCAGAGTACACAGAAAAAAAGAGAGTGAAGGCTGAAGGTTGAAGGGTGAAGGGTGACCTTTCAAGAAGGGTGAAGGGTTGAGGGGTGACTACGAGAGGTGAAGGGTGCACGTTCTAGCTGTCTCGCTGTATCGATTACGAACTTTTAGGGAGAGCTGGTACTTTCACTTAAGGGTACGGACGAAGGGAGGAGTTGTATGGAGAAGTTACTAGGAAGAATTAATAAGGGAATATGTATATGTATAGGCATATGTATGTGTATATGTATGTGTATATACATACACATAAATATATACTTATATACATATATGTATATATATATATATATATATATATATATATATATATATAAATATATAAACAAACTGGAAAGCAATAGAATATTTACCATAAATAAAAATAACTGCAAGGGACGCGGTAATATTGCTTTCACGTCGAAAATAGCTATAGAAATGGAGAGTACTACGCAAAATCACTAATTTAATGATCTACAAATCATAGAAGAATGAATGGAAAAAATATAACTGAGGTACAATAAAATTCATAAATAGAAATGTATATGAAATTCGACACGTATAGTTATTAATGTTTATGCACTGCATATAAAATGGACAGTGAATAAAACTGATCTGTCAACTCATCAAAAAGTCATGTAATTCCAGTACGCAGATGGAAAAATAACGAATACCATATTTACAAAAAGTGCTAGGTATTATACAATCAGCATATGGATATGATCATACGCACAAAGTATTACAGTTCAATCGCATATTCATTAAATTAGATTATGTTGTCATTCGCGAGGTATATATCTACATACATACTTACATATACACAAACACACACACACACTCACATATATTTTATATACATACATACATATATATATAATATATATATATAATATATATATATATATATATATATATATATATATATATATATATATATATATATATATATATAATCAAGCCAAATCACTACATCTTAATGATATATGTATGTATTTTACAAATCCTTAAAAACTGGTTTAACAGATTTACAAGTCGGACGAAAACTACATTTGAAATTCTCAATAAAGTTACTCTCACATAAAACAATAATACAGATTCCACGTCAAGTTGCAAAAGTAGCAGCTTCCAGTGACAATATCACCGTGTTCACATTTCATATTGAAACACGCTGATATTAATATAAGCCCGTATTTCGCGAGCGTTAATTTTAGCGTTCGGGAAAAGGCTTTCCATTCTGTTACTGACGTTCGAGCTATTTTCCCATTAGAGAATTTGCGGAAAATTCAGCCGGTACCGCCAGTTTGAATTTTAATTATATTTTGCGGAAAGTTCTGCTTGGTATAACGAATTCTATAATGAATTTGTGGGACCTGTCACTTATCTCTGTTTAGTATTTTCGTGGTCTTATTTATCTCGGTGTTCTTCAAGGACACAGGAAACAATATAGAAAACCAGAATAAAATATTGAATAAAAAGCATGACAAAAGGTCTCAGACTTGATCTCACGCCGAATTAGACCTTAAATATTTAATTTCAAACACTGGAAAAAATAAATACGTAAATAAATAAGTAAATACATAAATAAATAAATAAAAATATAAATAAATAGTAAGCACCTAATAAAAAAACACTCTCTCTTTTATGAGATAAATTTTAGCTCCTGAATGAGGAAGCATTTATTGGACGAAGAAATGATTAAAAAAAGGTTCTGATTTTTACAGTAAAAGTAAAATGTAAAACAGAACAAAAGAATTAGATAAATTCGTTACACCTTGTTTACTGAATACATCATCGCTGACTTAAAAATCAATAAGTAAGCGGTGAATTTCCTTAATAAGACTTTCATTGATTACTGTCAACGTAGAAAAATCGAAACCAATACCTTATATTCTTGTATGTTAGGGTGATTCCTAAGAAGAATTTAAAACAACTAATATTATCAATATATCCCATTTCATTTATGGGATAAAAAAAAAAAAAGTAAAAAACGCGTCGAAGTTTCTTCGGCGCCTTCGAGTTTTCTGTACAGCGCTACAGCGTATAATCAAGGCCACCGAAAATAGATCTACCTTCGGTGGTCTCGGTATAATGCTGTATGAGCCGTGGCCCATGAAACTTTAACCATGGCCCGGTGGTGGCCTATCCTGTATCACTGTCAGAAGCACGATCATGGCTAACGTTAACCTTAAATAAAATAAAATCTACTGAGGCTAGAGGGCTGCAATTTGGTATGTTTGACGACCGGAGGGTGGATGATCAACATACCAATTTACAGCCCTCTAGCTTAGGTAGTTTTTAAGATCTGCGGGCGGACAGAAAATGCGTGGACAAAAAGAGTGCGGACGGACAGACAACGCCGGCACAACAGTTTTCTTTTACAGAAAACTAAAAAAAAGGATTAATTAGCCTTCTTCATAGATCTTTACACAACTAGATCTACGCCATTTTGGCCTTAATCAGACCCACTACCGCTTGCATAGCGGAACCAAGAAATATGTCGAGCAACTCTCTCTAAATATTTAAGCCATCTCAGACAAACGAGCCTCTTCCAGCTCCCCATTACGGACGCTTTCACGAAATAACAAGACTCCTCTGAGACCCTCAGTCCGTAACTTGGCGCATAAATTCGGTACAGATGGCCAGTTTTCTTCTCTGATTTACGATCATCCATCTATCAGGAAAATGGAGGCTCCACCAGACCTCCTGTCCTAATTGCTTCATTATGATGGATTTAGCCACTCTCCGGACTTAAACCGTCGAGGGAAGTATTTGGCAAAACTGAGCGTGGTTTCTCTAATGCGCCTTGGTTTTCTCATTAAGTATGCAAACACATTTATATATACAGTGTGTATATATATATATATATATATATATATATATATATATATATATATATATATATACACACACACACACACACACACACACACACACATATATATATATATATATATATATATATATATATATATATATATATACAATTACAAACACACACATCTTGGGAATCAAGATAACAAAAAGAAGTCTATTTTATCACATGCTATTTTCGGCTAAAAGTTGCATTATGTTCTATACTGAAGTTTTTCGAATCTTCATAATCTCAAACACTAGTGTGAAACACCATTAGGATATTCTTTTAGGATATTCTTAACCAAGTTGAATTCAGCTGTATTCTGTATATAATATTGCCAGCCACATTAACACAAATAAATAAATAAGTAAATAAATAAATAGAAAAAATAAGTAAAAAACAATGAATTTCAAGAAACCGCCTAATTAACTCTACGGGATCTGCACATAATATTTAAACCTTCGGTTCAAAGTGTATCACATTCTGTATGACATTTGAATTGCTTCTATACACGTGACTTTTTATTTCTAATCTCAAATACTAGTACCAGGAACTACTGTCCAATTAATTATCTTTAATGTATTCTACTATATTCTGCAGCACGACAGTAAGAATAAATATATCTCGGAACTCGAAAAAATTGAAAACTCTACGGTGACTACACGTAACATTTAATTTACTTTCGTTCGTAATTAAATCGTGATACTATTGCAGCACATATTTTATCTCAGATATTAATGCATCGCACTAATATAACAAACCTTAGCCACAGAGAATTCCAATGTACTCTGTATTTAATAATACCAGGCTCCATTTGTAATATTATATACCCACAGGCTTTTCATTATCGTCAAACACAGGCCAAACAGCGTCCCTGATATTAATTTTGCCCTTGTAAAACGTTCTCGACACACACAGAGAGAGAGAGAGAGAGAGAGAGAGAGAGAGAGAGAGAGAGAGAGAGAGAGAGAGAGAGAGAGAATTAAATTGTCCGATAAAGATTCGTACAAAATTTCTCTAATACAGTTTTGTTACAATTTATCTAATACAGTTTTGTTACAAGATCTTGATGAGAGAGAGAGAGAGAGAGAGAGAGAGAGAGAGAGAGAGAGAGAGAGAGAGAGAGAGAGAAACACTAGTATCCAAGCACAAATGAATCAAAATGAGGGCCATCCCCAGCAAGCAACCTGGTTTTGTGATTAGAGCGATGACAAGTGGACCGCTGCTCTCACCATCTTGGGCAAATCGCTGCCATAAATCTCGGCCAGTCTGTTTTGCACATTTTGGGAGTTTCGGGCTGAACAGGCCGGGAGGGGGAGGGGGGGGGAAGGAGGAGGATCATCCATCACGCCCATTGTCCTTTAAGTCTTCCACCGCACAGCGTCTGTCTGTCTGGCTATTAACCATTATGCTTGACACCTTCCGGGATTAGGAAATGCTCGAAAATACGTTCTAATTTCAAGTTCCCTCCTTTTGTAGTTATTTGTTGGAATAAAAATTTTTAAGTAGATTTAAGTACAAGGCCGTTTCACATATTCAATTTAGATTCTTATTTGCAATGTGCTTTTTTGAACAGCCATTTTTGTCATTAGTCAGCCACTTTTTTGTAATTATTTGTTGGAATAAAAAACAGAAGTAGATTTAAGTACAATGAAAATATTACTAATAATTTACTGGACTGTTTCATAAATTCAACTTTAATTCTTTCTTAATCTGCATTGCATTTTTTGAATTGCCTTTTTTTATTAGTCATTCGTTTAAACAAAAGAGGTAGCGAGTTTTAATACACAGGCAAGGGGACTAATGATTTAATGGACTGCCGTATATATAAAATTTTACTTCTTTCTTATTTTTTATAATGTCTTTTGTACTCTATCTCATAAAAGCTTTTTATTCAGCGAGCTGATAATGCATAATGAATCTAAAACGCTAACGTAAAAAAAAATAATGACGAAATGTGCAAAGATCTTTCTCCTATCCCACTTAAATAATTAACGAAGCAACGATTATTCATAAAATGGAAAATAAATCCGTCAAAAATGTGAGTAAATCTGAGGTTATTGCAGAGGAATGAAAAATGGTGAATGGGCGAAAGGGGAGAGTAGCAAAAAAAAAAAAAAAAAAAAAAGCAGTCCCTCTTCAAAAGGGAACTGAATTTATGGGAAACTTTCAAAAAGGGACAAACCCAAAGACGGATATAAATTCAACCGCGGGATAAATAATGAAAATAAAACACTGCTATAAATGGTCATCATTTTAAGATTTGTCCAATACTTAACCCCTTTCGTGAAATGGTTTCATGGTGTAATACAAGAAACGCTGTAACAATGAAGTATAGAATATATTACAGTAGTGTTTTTAGCACGCTGTTTATTTCCATTATACTGATCATTATAACTGTAAACGGAGGCAGACCACTTGCATTTTATTGACACAAGCATTAACGTTTATAGATTCTGAATATTTAAAAATACGCTACAACACACACGAACTGTCGTTGAATATACGCAACGTATGTTTATGTACGCAAATAATAACATTACTTTGCAATTGTGTGTGTGTGTGTGTGTGTGTGTGTGTGTGTGTGTGTGTGTGTGTGTGTGTGTGTGAATGAAAATAACAAATTAAAAAGAACATAAAACTGATAACGACTGCAAAAAATTTCCGTTTTTACAATCCCTTCGGAATAACGAGTAGTCCGCCGTCGATTCTGGTGGGAAACCTGGCCATGCCTCGGCAAAATCTTTTTCCCCCCTCGGAGGGGAGCATATCGAATTCTTTCGAAGCGGAGGAGGTCCTTGGGAGGAGAAGAATCCCGCTCTCGAGAATTTAATAAACGATGAAGGCTCCATTTTGCCATTCATAACAACTGGAGTGGTCCGGGAGCTCTCTCTCTCTCTCTCTCTCTCTCTCTCTCTCTCTCTCTCTCCTGACGAAAGGGGGGGGGGCGCTGATAAAACTCGATGAGAGGTTTTTTCGGTCCCTCGACCACCGTGAGATAAACAGATGCTGGCGTTTCTTTCACGTTTTTATTATTTCAAACTCGTTCGTTTAGAGCTAAAACGACCAGACATTTTAAATAGCTATTAATTCATCCGAATGTTTCTGAGTTATAATTTACTACGGACGAAAATTACTTCACTTTAGATCAAATTATTAATTTCATGTATTTATATGTATATGTATATGTATGTGTGTGTGTGTGTACGTGTAAGTCCAGGTATAGTTCCTTACCATCTACTACCACGTCTCGGAATTCTCTTCCAGCTTCTGTTTTCCCTAACCGTTTTCTAACCTTCCCTCCTTTGAGAGGATATATCCCTAACATCATGTCTAGACATATTATTTTTTTAGCTCACATTTTTATATTAGCTTCCAATCCTGTCAGCTTTACCTCATGAAAAATGAACAAAAACAAAGCAGGCATAACAACATAAATTATATCTAACTGCTTTATAAGAAATGATATCTACAAGAGAAAGAAATTGTGAATTAAGAAAACTTAAATTCATTTGAGACTAAAAATTGAAGAAGAATAAAAAAAGCGGTTTCTGACACACACTCAAGGTTCCGAGAAGACGTCACAATGATCAGATTACAAAAGATGATGCTCTCATATTTCACAAGATCCCAGAAGAAGCTGTAATGTCCAGAACAAGGACACAGGATCTCGGGAAGGTCCTGGGAGGATCTCAAAAGAGTACTGAGAACGAAATACCAGTGGTGGACCTTCTAAACAACAGCCTAATGGTGTCTGGTGCGAGCGTCGAGGACAAATATGAAGACAATATTTCAGAGAATGAAAGAGAGAATACACTGTCACGTAGAGTCCAAAACAATAAGGAAATAAAAGTGGTAAAAAAACTCTTTCAACTTTACACGAAAGCAATTAAGGAAGGTAAAAAAAAAAAAAGGCAAACTCTACTGCCCAACCATCTTGCAGCAACAGCAGTTTTTCCACGGAAAAACCACAATCCGGAAATGACAAGCAGTTTTTCCGCTCGAGAACTTTTCGGAAAAATCGAGCCGTAGCTTTTCACAGATTCCACGAACTCAAATACCGTTTACCCAGCTGTCTTGGGAAAAAGTGCTCCAAAAACGTGGAAACATTTACCTAAGAATATTAATAGTTTGGAATTCTCAAAACTCCTCTGAATTTTATAACTCTTGGAAAAGGTCTATAAAAGAGATAACATTTAAGGTGAGATGAAATGTCCTCCAGTTTTGAAAATTACATTTAAAAGTAAAGTGAGTTTAGTTTCTCTACACTGGTGGATTACTATGTCTATTTTTTAAAATTTTCATAAGACATTCTCGTAGCCAGAAATTTATATTATTAGTTAGCTACGCCCTAACATTTACCTGGATGACAACTATTACTAATTTTCGAACCATACATAAAAATCTAAAAAAATCGGCATGATGTTTTTACGAAATTTTAATTTGAAAGTAAAAGGAGATTGTCAGATAGTAAGCTCTCACCATATAATTGCCCAAAGTGTAAAATAAACGATTAGAGAATGTTGCATACATTTACCGATTTAAATACAAATTGCTTTAAAACATTCTAACTATATTTTCAATTTAATTTCTCATGCTGATAGATCAGAGAGAGAGAGAGAGAGAGAGAGAGAAAAATATTATTTTGAAATGGAGATATAATTTTCAGAGAGTTTTTTCTTTTTTATAGTGATTCTCTGAAGTAAAAAAAACAACATTGACAAGATGTAGTGATAAAATATAATAAATAGATAAGTAAAGAAATAAATATATAAATAAATACAACCCTTACTTAGATGCACCAAAATACAATTAAAGCATTTCAAGAAACAAATGAAATGGGTTTTCTCCAATGAAAATAAATAAACGCAATTGTATTCTAAACCGAACCTTTCACTGATAACAAACATTTCATCCAATGTTGTTTTCTTCTTCTTCTGCAGTTACCAATTAAAACCTCCCGTCTGAAAACGAATACCTTTAATAAGGGCGATGGACAAAGAAGGGGCGGGGTTGGAGGAAAGAGATGCTATTGGAGAAGTAATCTTAGACTGGAATTGATATTTACATTTTTGAATTAGTATCAATACAATAATTGCTCTGCATGAC
Organism: Macrobrachium rosenbergii; assembly: GCF_040412425.1. Taxonomy (NCBI): domain Eukaryota; kingdom Metazoa; phylum Arthropoda; class Malacostraca; order Decapoda; family Palaemonidae; genus Macrobrachium; species Macrobrachium rosenbergii. The sequence goes on along the minus strand of NC_089755.1, from coordinate 58,625,942 downwards.
CGAAATATAGAAGTTTCACACACACACACATAGATATATATATATATATATATATATATATATATATATATATATATATATATATATATATATATATATATATATATATATATATATATATATATATATATATATATATATATAAATTTCTGACTCACATCAGGATCGAACCCAGGTCTTTCAATTAAAAGACCAGACCGCTACCAACCAAGCCACACAAGTCATAAAAGAAGTTAGCCTGCCCAGGTAAAGCCTTAGGTACAGCGGTACTTAGGTTCCAACTTCTTTTATGACGTGTGTGGGCTTGGTTGTGCAGCGGTCTTGTATTTCGACTGAAAGACCTGGGTTCGATCCTGATGTGAGTCAGAAATTTATCGATAAAGTAGTGAGGACTGTAGCTTTAATGGAAACGTTAATGTTTCCTAAAATATGATTAATTTTTCGATTTACAAAACTTTGTGGATATTTGTTCGTCAGAAGGCAGAAATTGTGTTCATACCATGAGGAGTAACGCCCGACGAAGCCATTTATTCATTCGCAATAATTTTCACAAAATACACAAAAATACAGAAAATACTCAATTAAAATCCACTCATAAACGATCATGAACAGCTGAGATCTTCCTGACAAAGGCGTCATGAAGAGAGAGTTGGGGAAACCAGGCGCTTCCACGCTCGTAATAATAATAATAATAATACTAATTATTATTTTGCATATATGCTAATGTCCCACCCGTGTAGTCGTGCAACACACGCTTAAATCATTCCGTGTCCCGGGTGCAGTTGAGTTTGATGAAGATTTACATAAGGACAAAATGACAGAGGCTGCGTTGCTTACAGTTGCCAATCTGGTGGACACCGTATGTTATACTACACGATTCTGAAACTTGCCAAATATAGGGAGGCTTTGAATTTAGCATGGGCCAGTTCTCTGTCTCTCTGTCTGTCTGTCTGTCTCTCTGTCTGTCTGTCTGTCTGTCTCTCTCTCTCTCTCTCTCTCTCTCTCTCTCTCTCTCTCTCTCTCTCTCTCTCTCTCTCTCTCTCTCTCTCACTTGTAACAGGCCTCAAGAGTCAGTTATGAGTCAGTTATGATTGCTAATGGGTTACAAAGGGTCCTGAAAACACATAAGAGAGAGAGAGAGAGAGAGAGAGAGAGAGAGAGAGAGAGAGAGAGAGAGAGAGAGAGAGAGTCTATCTAAAAATGCATCTTGTCCTTTAACCAGGGGATATATATATATATATATATATAATATATATATATATATATATATATATATATATATATATATATATATATAATATATATATATATATATATATATATATATATATATATATATATATATACAGAGAGAGAGAGAGAGAGACTGACTCTCTGACGGTGTGACATCTGCAGTAGAAGGGGTGTCAGTTGGAAACTTGAAATTGACCCAACAGGGGAAAGTCTGAAAAGAGTATTTTGTGTTCCTCAGACTTCCCAACTTTATACCCAACGAGAGAAGAGGAACAGATGATCATTTTGGGGTGGATTTCTATTTAGGGTATTACAGTGATCTGTGAACTCTAATAAGGTACAAATGGGAAAAGAATTAGGGAAAATTACGTAGGTAGTTATTTCGTGTTTTGGTTCAATAACAAGGACATGCACACACATATATATATACACTTCGAATCTTGAGAGAGAGAGAGAGAGAGAGAGAGAGAGAGAGAGAGAGAGAGAGAGAGAGAGAGAGGTAGGGCCATTTAGTTTAGTGCTATCACATTCCATTTTTGGCCCAGGGCATGCGACGTTTTATTCCCTTTGTCATCCAATAAAGCCTCTCTCTCTCTCTCTCTCTCTCTCTCTCTCTCTCTCTCTCTCTCTCTCTCTCTCTCTCTCTCTCTCTTTCGACTTCCGTCCCCAGACTACAATGCCTCAATCAGCACTATTTCTATTTACACTTCCATCGATAGAAAAAAAAATATACCTTCCTTTTACTTCCCTGCATTCAATTCTCTGTTGTCCATTACCTCAAAAGGGCTATAGGACTCTAGGACTCCTCCAAAGGATGGATAGGAATCCCTTTTTCTTTTTTTGCCCGTGTTGGAAGTTCACACTGCCAAATCTAACCCTGAAGGGCCTATTCAATGCTTATAGCATATATCCTTTTGAATTATTTGAATGGCTTTTCTTACACATCCCTGTGACATTTTACAGTTATATTTAGTATTACCTTACTTTTGTCAAGGTTTATTCTAAATCGAGATTTTCACCTTAACATTTTTGCATGAAAATGATATAAAACATTTTCATTTTTAAGTATGAACGTTAAGAGGTTTTATATCTAGGTAATTATTTTTCAGGAAAATGATATAAAACATTTTCATTTTTAAGTATGAACGTTAAGAGGTTTTATATCTAGGTAATTATTCAAAAGTTTAAAAAAACGCATTGACAGAAATACACATACAATATGTATGCATATGTGTACACAGACACACACGTAAATAATAATAATAATAATAATAATAATAATAATAATAATAATAATAATAATAATCATGCTGTATAATAACAACGTATTTATATAAAAGTGGATTTTTACTAAACAACAATTTTTCAAATAATTAAGAATTTCCTAATAATAATAATAATAATAATAATAATAATAATAATAATAATAATAATAATAATAATAATAATAATAATAATAAATCTGGATAGGCAAAGAGGAAGATACCAAAGAAATCACATTAAAAACAACGCATTTATGGTCTGAGTGTGGCTTTGAGAGAGAGAGAGAGAGAGAGAGACCTTACCTTACCTTACAGACCTTACAATCGTTCAGGTTCCCCAGGTCCCTCAGTGTGAGGCACCTTTGATGTCTACCAGAGAGTTGCTAACGCATCTTCGGTATATTTTGCATCTTCCAGTCTTGGATGGTCTGGGATGCATCTTAGATATTTGTCGAGCTTATTCTTAAACACATCTACGCTCACTCCTGTTATGTTCCTCAGATGAGCTGGTAGCGCATTGAATAGACGCTGCATTATCGATGCTGGTGCGTGGTGGATTAATGTCCTGTGTGCTTTCCTTAATTTTCCTGGTATAGTTTTTGGCACTATTAATCTACCTCTGCTTGCTCTTTTTGATAATTTTAGTTCCATGATGTTTTCAGTAATTCCTTCTATCTGTTTCCATGCTTGAATTACCATGTAGCGTTCTCTTCTCCTTTCAAGACTATATAAATTTAAGAATTGTAGTCTTTCCCAGTAGTCAAGGTCCTTAACTTCTTCTATTCTAGCTGTAAATGACCTTGTATTACTCCTCTTTCTATTTGTGCAATATCCTTTTTGGTAGTGTGGGTACCATATTATATTGCAATATTCAAGTGGACTACGTACGTACGTTTTATAAAGCATAATCATGTGTTCAGCTTTTCTAGTTTTGAAGTGCCGGAACAACATTCCCATTTTTGCTTTGCATTTTGCCAATAGAATTGCTATTTGATCATTGCATAACATATTCCTATTCAACATCACACCAAGGTCTTTAACTGCTTCCTTGTTTGTGATTGTCTCATTATTAGGTCCTTTATATGCATATAGCATTCCTACTTTATCACCATAGTTCATTGATTCAAATTTATCAGAGTTAAATACCATCCTATTTATCTCTGCCCATTTATATATTTTGTTTAGGTCTCTTTGTAGCGAGTTCCTATCTTCATCACAAGCAATTTCTCTACTTATTCTTGTGTCATCTGCGAAACTTCTTACTACTGAGTCCTTAACATTACTGTCTATGTCTGCAATCATAATCACAAACAGCAATGCAGCTAACACCGTACCCTGTGGTACACCGGATATTACCATAGCTTCATCCGATTTCTCATCGTTTGCAATCACTATCTGTTTTCTATTTTGCAAAAATTCTTTTATCCATCTTCCTACTTTGTCAACAATGCTATGTTTTCTAATTTTTTTTCGCTAATATATTATGATCTACCTTGTCAAAAGCTTTTGCAAAGTCTAGGTAAACCACATCTGTATCTTTTTCATTTATCATATTTTTATATATGCTTTCATGGTGGACTAACAGTTGGGTTTGTGTACTTTTTCCGGTACAAAACCATGTTGTCCTATATTGAACAATCTATTTTTCATTAAATGTTTCATTATATTTTTTTCATTACCCTTTCATATACTTTCATAATATGAGATGTCAGACTCACAGGCCTATAATTACTTGCCTCTAGTCTTGAACCACTTTTGAAAGTAGGAGTAATATATGCTAATTTATGCTCATCATAAATCTTGCCTGTATCTATACTTTGCCTTAATAATATTGCTAGCGGCTTTGCGATTGAATGAACCACTTTCTTTAACAATATGGCAGGTACTCCATCTGGTCCTGCTGCTGATCCATTTTTAATTTCATTAATAGCCTGCACAATATCGGCTTCTGTAATATCTATATCTGATAAGTATTCAGTATTTTCATCTCTTATTTCTGTATCATTATCTTCATTGTCAATTCTAGGTGTAAATTCACTCTTATATCTTTCTGCTAATATGTTACATATTTCCTTTTTTCATTCGTTAATCGCCCTTCAATTCTTAGAGGGCCTATTTCTACTCTTATTTTATTCATCTTTTTGCATATGAATATAAAAATTTTAGGTTTTGCTTGATATTTTGTAGTGTCATTTCTTCTAGGTTCCATTTTTCATTTTCTTTTGATTGTATAATCTTTTGTTCTGCATTTTCTATCTTACTTTTTAGTTCCATCACTTTCCATGCATTCTTTTCTTTTGCAAGAGCTTTTTCCACTTTCTAATTTTCTGGAACAAGATCCTTCTGTCTCTTGGAATTCGTGACTGATGCTTACTTTTTTTTTCGGTATATATTTTTCCACTATTTCCTCTAATATTTTATATAATATATCGGTATTTACCTGTATATCATCACTTACAAATATGTTTTCCATTCTTTGTTTAATTCTTCATTTATTTTTGACCAATTTATATTCTTACTATAGAAATTGTATTTTCCATATCCTTCCCATTTTTTTCGTCTCTTGCTTTTCTTTGTTTTCGTATGTTCTGGAACGGACTGTTAGTTCTATGACATTATGGTCCGAAATACTCGTGTTATATACTATTATTTCTTTAACATAGTTCACCTCATTCACAAATATTAGGTCTAAAATATTATCCTTTCTTGTTGGTAGGTGATTTATTTTGCTGAATGTTATGTTCTAGTAGCATATCTAATAGCTTTTCAAATTGCCTCTTATCTTCTGCACTACTATTGCTCTCTTTTTATATGTATAAATACAACCACAGTCTCCTATTCGTTCTTTCCATTCTACAAAAGGAAAGTTAAAGTCTCCGGTTAGGAGTATAGTCCAGTCCTTGTGATTTCTACATATTTCATCCAATTTTTCAATTATTATGTCAAACTCTTTAGTATTAGGGGTCTATATATTACAATGTTCACTAATTTTCAGATTCAAATTCTACCGCTATTAATTCACATTCTGTGTTACTATATTTCTCACAGATTTTTCCTTGATTGGCATCTCTCCCATATATCGCGGTTCCCCTTGATTTCTATTTTTTCTATCTGATCTATAAGTTTGAAACCCTTTATCTGGTCATCATTACCAGTCTCTTGGGAATACCAGGTTTCACTTATATTCAATATTTCTATTTTTTCATTTTGGGTTAGTTCTTCTAAGAACTCTATCTTTCTTTTGAGTTACTCGAAACTAGACCCTGCGCGTTCATCACTATGATTGTTTGCATATTATCTCCATTATCTAATATGGGTAATAATAAGGATTTTCCCATGTCTCTTTCCTGTTCTGATATGTTGATCTTTTTCATTTCCAGAAATTCGTACATTAAAAATCCAACTTTTCCATTATATTTGTTCTTCCAGCTTCATATTTATTCACTTTGTGCATAAACCTGCACTTATCTCCATATCTGCACCATCCCCTTGCATCATAGATACATTGCTTGTTCCTTGTGCTATATCTAGGTGCTGATGGCTCATATCGTGGTGTTGACTTTTCATAATGTGTTGTTGGCTTGCTTTTTGCCTTCATCACATGATCTTTGTTCTTTTTCTTTATTTGTTTCATTTTTTCCTTGGTTTTTATATGTATTTGATTTTTATTTTGATTTTGAGAGAGAGAGAGAGAGAGAGAGAGAGAGAGAGAAAGCAGCCTCATTTCGAAAGTAACACTTTCCTTTCCCGAAAAAGAGAAAGGGCCCGAGAGTGAGAAGACCATTCCATCATCTTCTGTGACATCTCAGAACTGCTTTCATGAATTGCCTGTCCATCTACTTCTTCCCCCCATTCCTACACCCCTCCCCCTACCTCCTAAAACCTTCTAGCCTTCCCCCAACCCCACAAAACCCCAAATCCACGAAACCCTGTCTCTTCTTCCTTGCGTTCCGGCTCCTCATATTAACTGCGATCTGTCCAAACTGTTTCGTCCTGACGTCAGGGAAGAGATTCTATTTATGAAATCCCCTTCAACGTTTATTTCTCAGGATTTTCTTGTGATAAAGGATTAATGACGACGTGCGGCGGTCACGGGGCTGGCAATTTCACTCCAGAAATACATATTTCAGGGATTTTGGAACTTGCAACAGGGTTTGGGAAGCTGGTGTGGGCAGCAGCTAGCCAGCAAAGTGATTACGGAAAAGCAGTTTCAGATTATACTACAAATATGTGAAAGCTATTGTAATTATTATAATTCTGATTTAATATTTTACAAAAAATGACAATATGGCTACCTATTACCTCATTAGGTAAACAAACATTGTCACACAAACACACACACATAATATATATATGCACATTCATATATATATACACATACATATAAATATACATTTACATATATATACATACATACATACACATACCTTCTACATTCTACAATGTCTCAAGACACAATTATACCAATGCAAACCACCTATATAAACTACGCTACACAGTGATACAAATGCTACGAATTACAGCCACATACACCAACTAATTGCACCGTAACATATCAGGTTGAGAGTGGAAAAAGTTGGTCGTAAATTTCCTTAGGCCTAACTGGCTCACATATGCGGGCTGCAATATAAAACACGTTTACTCCCAAGGCTGTAATTTCCAGAACGCGCAATACTTTTAGGCCTAGATCCCTTTAATAAAAGGATGATTAGGGAGTGTAAAAGTAGGCTTACTACGCTCTCCCGTGGACAGGAAAAATGAAAGGAATTGGGCCATGAAAGATACCTCTAATTAAATGTTTTTATATCAATATGGATATAATTACCATGATTACGCAAAGTACTGTTATTCAGCGTTTATCACTGGAAGGAATAGATGATTTTCCTTCAAACTTTTCGCAGTGTTTCAAGATTACATCAACACTTAGAATTGACTAAACGTATGTTGTTGACTATTAATACAGATGGCCTAATTCCTCCCGTAAATACTGTTCAATTTATCTTCGGAGTCGATGACCACTGTTTTTGTGACGTCAACTTTAATCGTGACCTTCAATGAAACGTGAATTCACCTTTACAATAAAAGTCAGAAATGTACCAGTTGATAAAAATTCATGTTATAAATAGGCATACACACATGTATATATTTATACATATATATACGTATTTGTATATAATTATACATATATGTATACACACACATATATATATATGTATATGTATAATAACAAGAATTCTTCACTGTAATAGAACTTTCGTCAAGTAACAAAAGACGAAATCAATTAAATATAAATAAATATCTGTAAAACTAAGACTGCCCACAACACATGCCTCTCGCGCGCGCTTCTTGTAAAACGAGGAGTTTTGTAAACATCTCGGCAAAGTCAATTAAAACTTGAAAATAAAAAAATAAAAAACTCCCCCAAAAATATTAGGGGACGAGATATCAACTTTGTCTGAACTTGGGGAAGACGGATAAATTTCCTTCAGAAAACACTTTATCTCTCGCGCGCTCTCTACTCGGGAAATACATCCCAAAATAAATTTGAAATAAATCTTAGCAGAGAGAGAGAGAGAGAGAGAGAGAGAGAGAGAGAGAGAGAGAGAGAGAGAGAGAGAGAGAGAGAGATTAGATTTATGTAAATTCTGTTGATTTACAGAATATCTTAGGTTATGAAATATAACTTTCTGCCAAAAAGCTGATACATAGAAATATATATATGCATATATATAAAATATATATAAATGTATATATGTACATAAATATATATATATATATATATATATATATATATATATATATGTGTATAATATGTATATATATGTGTGTGTGTGTGTGTGTGTGTGTGTATATGTGTGTATGTGTGTGTGTGTGTGTGTGTGTGTGTGTGTGTGTGTGTGTGTGTGTGTGTGTGAGTGGGTGTGGGTGTGGGTGTGTGTGCGCATTCTAAACTTACAGTTTCAGAAAAAACGTCGATTGATAATCACTGCACAAGAAACTTTCAAAGCTATCTGTCCCAAACTACAAACACTGCCTTCATTCCCCATTTGCAAATTCATGTTTACACCGCGTTATTCCATAAAGCTCAATTTTACACACACACACACACACACACACACACACACACACACACACACACACACAGCTGCTGCTGCTGCTACAAAGCCCGAAAAAGACACGGCCCTCCCGCTGTGAAGCTCGAACGGAATCGTGATGAAAGGCCGTCACAAATTGAAGCAAGGTGCTGAAATATGCTAATGCATACTAGGACCCGGGCACCAGGACCGCCTACCAGGACCGGAACCAGGTAGCTAGGTAGGTGTACCCCTGGTACACCCGTGTCTGTGTAATCCCCCAACCCTCCCACTCCATCTTTCTCTCCAGTCACACAATCTCTCTCTCTCTCTCTCTCTCTCTCTCCCCGGTGTGGGATTCTGCATTCGAATCAATCAAGCAGATGAAGAAAATTCAATTAAAAAATGACCCAGTGAGCTGGGCCAATTAATTTCGGGGGTGTGGATCCGCTCGAGGAGAGAAGTACCAAATAAATTTGCTTTTGTATACACTTGAAAATCAAACCCTCTCTCTCTCTCTCTCTGTCTCTCTCTCTGCGAACTGTGTAATAATGGAATTGAGGATGCGTGTAAAAAGGCTTCCGTGAGAATCGGGGGTTATCTGTTAGGCTTAAGCCTTCCACAGTATCCCTTTATAAAGCGGACATACAATGGAATTAGTAGTATGAGCGAACATGTGTATAATATAAATAATACGTAACACAGAGCTAATTCCGCGTCTATTTTGGCTGCATCTCGTTCTGTAAAAGCCACATTCACTGCTTTTTTTTGTATAAAAAGCACCTTGAATTCACCATATTGCAATAATCAAGACATTCTATTATAATTCTATAGGTAACCATCATAAATACATAACATAATATGTACACCTCACTGAGCATACATAACATTCCGCAAGATCTGACATTTAATTTCTGCTTTAACTCTAGAATGAATCACGAATTTCACAGAGCTTCATAAACGAAAATGCCTGTATAGTACAATTCACGCTTGAATTATATATATTACATATAACACCTTTCAAAGACGGACATGCCTACATATTACAGTGTGCACTTCAGGCATGTATATTATATACGGCGTCCGCAATTCAACTCGTCCAAAACCTTGGAGGCCATAGCTGAATGCCGTTTCCTATCTCGCTCAGCGTGAACGAGAGATAAGCCCAAAAAGGAAGGGCTCCCAGTAACAGCTGTCCTTCCCGATAACGGGCGGTCAGTCTCCAGATTTTTTTGCAGTCATTGTTTAGATTGCGAGGTCAGCCGTCCAGATTTCTTAGTCAGTATCCGGATTTCTGAGTCGGTAACCGGATTTCTGAGTCAGTATTCGGATTTCTGAGTCAGTATCCGGATTTCTGAGTCAGTGTCCGGATTTCTTAGTCAGTGTCCGGATTTCTGAGTCGGTATCCGGATTTCTGAGTCAGTGTCCGGATTTCTTAGTCAGTATCCGGATTTCTGAGTCAGTGTTCGGATTTCTTAGTCAGTGTCCGGATTTCTGAGTCAGTGTCCGGATTTCTTAGTCAGTGTCCGGATTTCCTTGTCAGTATCCGGACTTTCTTGTCAGTATCCAGATTTCTGAGTCAGTATCGTATCCGGATTTCTTAGTCATTATCCGGATTTCCTCGTCATTATCCGGATTTCTTAGTCAGTAATCGGATTTCCTCGTCAGTATCCTGATTTCTTAGTCAGTATTCGGATTTCATCCGGATTTCTGAGTCAGTGTCCCAATTCCTCGGTCAGTCTATGGAGTTCTCAATCAGCGAGCGGATTTTTCAGTCAGTGACCAGATTTCATAGTCAGTGTCCATATTTTACGGTGTGTGTGTGTGTGTGTGTGTGTGTGTGTGTGTGTGTGTGTGTGTGTGTGTGTGTGTGTGTGTGTGTACATTTTGGTGTTTATACAAAGCAAACAGATTTGAAAATAGGTGCCATAGAAAACATAACCCTTTGCATATTGCATTCAATTATTACACATTTCAACTATTTAAAAAACAAGTACTATAATGAGATTAACAAATATATATATATATATATATATATATATATATGTTATTTTTGTCACTGCAATTTCACCCATGAATTACAAATTCTTTCTGCAATTCTTCCAAAGGCAGAAGAAGAAGAAGAAGAAGAAGAAGAAGAAGAAGAAGAAGAAGAAGAAGAAGAAGAAGCAGCAGCACGGAATTAACGAATCGCTCTCTTCATTCTGAGACAAAGCAGCAGCAGCCAGCCAGCCGACCTCGCCCTGTGGGTCGGGGTGCGGGGTGGGGGGAGAGAAAGAGAGAGAGGGAGAGAAAGGGAGGGGAGGGGGAGGAGTGAGGTGAGAGTAATTCTTCTCTTCGGCGGATTTTCCTGATTCTTCTCATCAGGCAATTTCCCTCCCGTCACCTCCGCGCAAGACGATTCTCATCTTTCATGCCAGTGGTGCAACGAGGAAGCAAATGCAGGGAAGTTGAAATATGGAGATGGTTTCCCTGGGATTGTTCTTCGGGATGTGTGTATATTCTTCTCGCGCGCTTTAAATTGCGTTTGCTAGGTTCGTGGGTCGCTGTGGGCCTAACCCCTACTAGTCTGCACGGCTATATGTGGTGTACTAGTGTCTGCTGAAGTCCAGATGTAAGGGCATGTGGCTAGCAACCTCTTCAGAAGTGGTTTGCTAGGTTGGGTTGCTCTATGCCTAACCCCTACTAGCCTGCACAGCTATAAGTGGGGTATCAGTGTCTGCTGAAGTCCAGATATAAAGGCATGGGGCTAGCAACCTCACTCCTGAAGACTTGATGAGACACCAGAAGATTTTAACCATTCCGAGAAGCTAAAATGTTTCTTTCTCTGTGGGTCTATGGTAAGACTGATGCTCTGGAAATTCTCTGAACAGAATATTTTACCAACTGTCCAGTATTTTAGGCATGAATTTAGCAGTGATCACAGACTATTCTTTTCACTCTTCTGTGCGTGTGTGTGTGTTTTGTTTGTGCTTGCTTCCAATAACGGTGCTAGTATCAGTGTTTATAGTGTATATATGGCGTGAATGCATATAACACTATACCAAGCCTTATATTCAAATTTGTGGATTTTCACATGCATACGTGTTGTGTACATATATGACTTTTGAATATGGTATGTATATGCATACGTGCATGCATTAGTTTTCATAACATCCGCAATGCACGCGCATTCAACTTCAAAAACTCTAAATACAAAGTACACGCTCCAGTATTTACATTACACATTCATAACACTTGTAAATTCACAGCTACGCGCATAAGCAATCTGCATTTACACCCTTATACGAAATAAAAATAAAAAGAAAACAAAGACACACGCCGAACAAAGCCACAAAAGCAATCTCGTATCATTTCCCCGAAAAGAATGCAAAGACTTCTCTCTTCCCTGAGAGATGGCGTAATGGAAATTGCCTTATGAGATGAGTCGGGGAAAATTTACCGAGAAGAAGAAAACTTGAAAATGGAATGAAAGTATTGATCAGTTTTTCCTATTTTGTGAAAATTCGAATTGAGAGATAGATAGATAGATAGATAGATAGATAGATAAATTTATCAACTGAGGAAAGATGAATATAAAAAGATGTTTAGGAACTGTTCCTCATTATACTGAATATAATGAGATTGAAACTATACGTGGTGAAATTGGCTTTGTCATTTTAAACATGACTTGTTAAAACCAAATCAATGGCCGCCTGTTTATCTATACGATCTAAATTTATCTGAATTTACCTGAGAACAAACGTAAATGGTCAACAGCATACATACATACATACATACATACATACATACACACGCTCACACATACCAACTCCAACACAAAGAATGAGAAGGAGAAAATTATAAACTTTCCTAAGTTGATCTCATAAATTATATAACTTTGGCAGTTTGTAGCTATGATGTACGGTTATTGAATGTCGAGGGTAATTCTCGTATCATTTTTCTATTGTGGATCTTTCCCCAGAAACAAGAAGAATTCAAAGTTAATATTAGTGTCATTTTATAAAGAGTTCAAAGCATAATGACGATTGGATAATATTGCTGTCGTTTCATAAATAGTTCAAAGCATAATGACGATTACATAAGTTACCGGGAAATTAAGAAGTACAATTCTGAATAAAACTTTAGCTTGTAGCAATAAGAAGCCGGTTATTTTCTCTAAAAGGACTATTTCTAGAAAGTAACATTTTTACTTAAAAAATACAATCTATGGTAAGCCAAAGCTACAACAATGGTTTGTAATTACAGTAATATCACGGTATGAGTCTTCCATGCCAAATAATGTGTAAGAATATCTGTTGCTACTGATGAAACAATTCTGAGAATCCACGATCAGTTAAATTTCAATAGAAAAAAAGCTTAACTTGAGAGCACTCAGAGAGCACATACCTCCTCAAAAGAATTGGTCATCCCCCTAATTTTGGCCCCCCTCCCCCCAAAACTAAGGGAACTCGATACCCACCTAAACCAACTCAGAATCTAAAAAAAATATTCCTTGCTCATAAACCTACCCCTGCCCAAAATTCCATTTAGCTCCATCAATAACTTTTAGAACATCAGTAGACAGAAACAGTTATACAGACAAACAGGAGTGAATACATAAACTGAGAAACTCTAAGAGCAGAAATAATTCAAAATATATTCAATAAAACTCTACGAGCAGACAAAATTCAAAAATATACAATGCCTAGGATTAAGGACCATCCTTAGAGACACCCCAGAAAAAGGGGAAAACTGATTTTTAAAACCCAGGATAAAAGCCCCAAAAAAAGAGAGCCCACTAGTTCGTTTAGCCAGAGACAAACCCCAGGGACGAGAAGGACTTTTGGTGATGGCGTAAACAGTTTAAATTTATTATTCTGAATCTGGTGGGGGATTGTCAAAGGTTTTAGCTGTAATGCAAGCCATTCTGTGTTGGGTGGGCTCTTATTTAGAGAGAGAGAGAGAGAGAGAGAGAGAGAGAGAGAGAGAGAGAGAGAGAGAGAGAGAGAGAGAGAGAGAGAGAGACTGGTAATAATGAGTGTACATATAATATATATATATATATATATATATATATATATATATATATATATATATATATATATATATATATATATATATACTATATATATGTGTTGTGCCATTGGCATCTGGCATCAGTCAGTGGTAACCCACCCAAGAACTGATCAAATCCTGGGAACAACTTTATTATTAGAGGCAAGCGGAAACCAGCTGAGTAACATAAACTTTAGTAACAAATTCATCGTAATCATAACAAAAATAAAGATTACCGAAGCCTAGACAACTTTCCCAAAAATTCCCTTCAAACAGAAATACGACAACATTGACCTATGGGCTACGTAAATATATAATATATTACCAGTTTCACACAATGGTCTGCTAAAATAGCTTTCAACTTTTTTCAAGAGCATTTAATCTGGACTAAAGCGAGTGGCAAGAAGTTTCCTTTTTTCACAACGACGGCGCCTGAAGCAAAGCACTTCCCACAAAAGTTTTGGTCAATGGTACTACTTCCACGACAGTTCGTGACACCGTCCCTCGCTACTCGGAGGCCTTTGAAAGGTTTCATTTAGTTTTCCCTTCAATCATTCTTTCTCGTGCTAGTTTTCCCATTGTACAGTGAAATACCTGGAACCCTGGAATTCTTCGTCGCACCCTCCCTTCCAGGAATCCTATGATCTCCTTTGGTTTGGGAAGGAAGCATTGTCGTCGGTTGTCCAAACAGAAATCTCTCTCACAGTTTCATTTATCGGTTTGGCTTACTCTGAGGCTCAAGTCCCCATCTCGGTCTCTTTGGTTTGTTTTCTGGGCTGCGCAGAAAACAAAAATATGGAAGCACGTCCATGCAATGTGTATATATGCATATATACACCTTTCTTTAAGGCTGTTTTTAACTTTCAAGTGTCCATACGAATATAAACATTCGTATATTCATAAGAGAAATGTATACATATGACATAAGATGTATATATAAACTTATTTCCTTAAGACTGATTTTTTCTGTCAAATATAATATAGGAACATAAGCACCTATCAATACATAGAAGAAATGCACACATCTAGTCTATATAAAAACTTCAACAAGCCCACTTATATGTGTACGAATAACAAAGGCAAATAAAACTCAGACCTAACCCTTCGTAATAACAGATTCCACAAGGCACCATTACATTCAATTCATCCAGGGAATTCATCCCGTGCTTGTCCATTGTTTCCAAACCCTCGGACGAGGCAGGAGACTTCAGGTGACTTCATCCAACACCATTCAAGTTTAATGAACGCCATTCAGACGAGAAATATATATATTTCCCCCTCCTTAACAATACAGAAAGTCTCTCTCCCTTCTTTCTCCCCCTTTTCCCATTTTTTTTACCTTATAATGAAAGGATATTTTCCCTCGGCATCATGAAAAAGATGATAGTCACCTCGGCATCTTCGGAAAATGACAAGTTAGTTCCCCCTCTTCTTCCATTTGACTTACATTGTATTTTCCCCTCCTGAATCTCTGCACAGCTGCTCTGACCAATTCCAGCAACTACATGCTGACGAGAGAGAGAGAGAGAGAGAGAGAGAGAGAGAGAGAGAGAGAGAGAGAGAGAGAGAGAGAGAGAGAGAGAGAGAGAGAGAGCTGATTATTTGCAGTATAACAGAAGATAGGCACTGTTAAGAACTGAAATGGCAAGTGAATGAAAGAGAAGACACAAATACAGAAACGGAATTAAATGAGAGAGAGAGAGAGAGAGTGTGTGCAACAACCAGGTAACCAATTCACTTCTTTTTTGAACCGGGGGATAAAACGTACATAATATTTACAAAAATGACCCTAAATTATTTGCTTCAGCGCCCACAACCGATCTCTCTATGAAAGCCAGGACTGAGAATCTACCCCAGAGAGAGAGAGAGAGAGAGAGAGAGAGAGAGAGAGAGAGAGAGAGATTTTATTGTAGCTGCGTCCCAACATGGCGTAGAGACGCAGCAAAACTTTTTAATGTGGGTCTCTCTCTCTCTCTCTTTCTCCCTCTCCAAGCCCCCAAACAGCTTCCAAAGACTTCTTGGAACAATTTCAAACGCCCGGGTGTTGAGCCAGGAGCTAGGATGAAGAAGAAGAAAGAGGTGGCTCCTTCCTCTCTCTCTCTCTCTCTCTCTCTCTCTCTCTCTCTCTCTCTCTCTCTCTCTCTCTCATCCTGGAACTTTATAACTTCCTCTGCTATAATCTAGGGAGTCTAAACTCGCGCCCACGTAATGTACAATTTCTGTTTACTTCAAACCTTTTCTCTCCTTAGCACAGTATCGTGATGTGCTTTGTCTGACAAGGCTTAGCCAACGTACTCTCATCATTTATGCAGTACGTGTGTAGAATGTATACATATATGTGTGTATGTACAAGTAAGTGTGTATACATGCATGCATACATACATACATACATACACACACACACACACACACACATATATATATATATATATATATATATATATATATATATATATATATATATATATATATATATATATATATATATATATATATATATATATAGAGAGAGAGAGAGAGAGAGAGAGAGAGAGAGAGAGACTCTGTCTTTGAACAGTGCAATATTATTCGTACGGAAAAGAAAAGATTTGAAAACCATACGCTCTCTCATACATGAATAAACCTATATAACTGCAGCGTCATACATCTCTCAATCTCCAGAGAAAGTGTGAAATAAGACTCAATATGAATAACCAGAGCATATACGGTAACAAGAATAAATAAATAAATAGAAATATGAAATGATACAGTTTTCCTTCCATTTCGATGAAAGCGTCACTCTTGTTATCTGGAGCCCGTGTGATAACGACATAGACGTCTTGAAACTTTTCCCCTTTTTAATATAAAAAAAAACTAGTTCTGATAACAGCAACGCCTACAACATTGTAAAATTTATATTTGCGTTACTTTAAGTTATGAAAATTAAGTTTATGTTGTATAACGAAGATCTTAATAAGGAGGACACTCGATTTCTGTTCCTGGAAGGGACGAGAATTTGCGTTGCTTACAACCGCGATAATAAAAAAAATTCTAAATTTGTGTTGCGTGGTGAAATTTTAATTAAATTTTGATGATAATATTTATGTTACTTTTATCAAAATTTTATTGCATGTTGAAATGATAATTTGTCAGGGTGCTAACAAAAAATATGTAGTTTCAAAAGGTACTTAATATTTTTACGGACGAAATACTAACAAAATCTTGACAAAAATTACAATTTTCTAGCATGAAATAATAAAGAATTTTATTTTCTTGTCATAAAAGTAAACAAAAATCCTAGTTCACTTTCACATGAACTCTCCACCTTACCAAAAAGATTATAAAATCTCTGTCGCCAAAACGAACGTAACAAAATTCGCGAGAAACTATAAAAGGTCTTTTATTACTTGGCACAAACACAGCGTTCCATACCATTCGAGTTGATCAGGAAAAAAAAAAAACTTCTAAAAGAAACTTCCAAGAGCCATCAAACATTATTCTTAAAGTTTCTGTCGTTAAGTCTTGCAAGACTTTTTAGACTTTTTCTCAACAGGGGGTTTAAGAGAAGTAATACAAATCTCATTATGATGAGAGGTGGAGGTAAGGGTAACAACATGTTATATACATGTCACAAACATACTGCATACATATCACAAACATGTTGGAAACACGTCGACAACTGCAAGCGTAAGACAAACCAAGGGTAAAAGTTGGATAAATCGTATTTAAGCAGTAATTAGAACCACCAAGTCGTTGACATGTACTCAACTTGTAACATGTTTGCAATATGTTGATGACATTTTTAATGCAGCATGAATGCAACCTTAAAATTAGAAGCAGAATTCAAGCATACTAAGATTAGAAGAGAATGGGAAAAGTAACATTCAACCTGTTTGTGATGTGTTGCGACATGTTGCCAACATGTTGAAAACATGTTTTAATGCAGTATGGGCACACATTAATAAGTAGAAGTGGAATACAAGTTTATTGTTGACATGTATTCAACCCGTTTGTGACGTGTGCGCGACAAGTTGCCGACATATTTTAATGCAGCATGGACTCACCCTAAAAAGAAGTAGAATACAAGCTTATCGTTGACACGTATTCAACCTATTTGTGACATGTGTGCAACATGTTGCCGACACGTTGATGACATGTTTCAATGCGGTATTGACTCGCCATCAAAATTAGAAGTAGAATTGAAGCCAACTGAGCTTAGAAGCAAATAAGAAAAGATTAAAGGGGAAAAAGGCAATTCCAGTATTTAATTACGCTGCCTGGGTTCCAGTCCTTGGTGTAACAGCCCAATCGTGTAGGACCTAGCGATTAGAAGCCCTCTCGTTAACCATTAGGAAGCCATGTAGCTAACGACGGGGAAAACGAGCAGAGGCCGAACGAATCTCTCTCTCTCTTTCTCTCCTCGTTTCGAGTCTACGTTAAGATATAAGAGTCTATATATATATAAGATATATATATATATATATATATATATATATATATATATATATATATATATATATATATATACACACACACACAAAATTCCAAAAGTCATACGGATAAAAACAACAAGGCAAGAAAGAAGAAGAAGAAGAAGAAGAAGAAGAAGAAGAAGAAGAAGAAAGAAGAAGAAGAAGAAGAAGAAGAAGAAGAATACCAGGGTGTATAGCAGAGGGTTGTCAACAACGAGGGCATAAGAAGGAAATTCAAGAAGGGGACGTATTGGGGAGAGGAGTAACAGGGTTTACCCTGAGAAAATGAGTGAGCCGCCGAAGAGAGAGAGAGAGAGAGAGAGAGAGAGAGAGAGAGAGAGAGAGAGAGAGAGAGAGAGAGAGAGAGAGAGAGAGGGTTCCTCAAACTTAAAGATCCCTCCTTTGATGTCGTGAAAAATCAAGATGTATTGGGATGTAGTGAAAGGATTAAAACTCAAAGAACGGAGATTGGGGAAAGTGGGGGGACAGGATGTTGGCACCTCTAAATGAGGCGATACTGGAACTGGGAGAATTAAGAGAGAGAGAGAGAGAGCTTCAAATACCTCCAACAGAATTCTTTCTTCAAAATATTAAGAGACGTTTAAATATTCTCCAAGATTTTTCTTTTATAACCATTAATTACAGCGGACGAGCGCGAGCGATTACGTCCAAGAAAAAAAAATATATGAGGTTTTCTTAATGCGTGTTGATCCTCGTTCCATTTCTCCCTCATTGTTCATTCCCCATACCTTACCCCCCTTCTCTACCCCCTACCAAAATAAAGACCAGAAAAAATTATATTTGTACAGGTAAGAATTTTTTTTATTTTTTTTTATTTTTCCACGTTAAATATTTATAGAAAAATGTACAGATGTTTTTATCATATGACTTAATTACATCTTTTCTATTTATCTAAGGTCCCAACTATATATGTATATATATATGTATATGTGTATATATATATATATATATATATATATATATATATATATATATATATATATATATATATCTGACTCACATCAGATCAACACAGGTCTTTCAATTGAAAAACAAGACCGCTGTGGCAGTTGGCAGCGGTCTCGTCTTTCAATTGAGAGACCTGGTTCGATCCTGATGTGAGTCAGAAAATTTATTTCTGCTCACACGTGACAGTATGTTGATTATATATATATATATATATATATATATATATATATATATATATATATATATATATATATATATATATATATATATATATATATATATATATATATATATATATATATATATATATATATATATATATATATACACACACACACACACACACACACAAACCTAAAGAGTTCCCATTACGTATGCAATGCCTCTTTACCCTTGACCCAATTCCCCACAAAACGCCCCCTCCCCCAACAAAAAAGCCCCTAAAAAAAATTTCACAGGCACGAACTTTCTTTTTCGAACGATTTCGAACCTTCTTCCAGACTTAATCTCACATCCTCTTAGAAAACTCTCCTTCATCACATTCTCCTCTAAGACTTTAAATCATTTAATGGTTCGATCCTAATCCCTTTTACTTGGTGGATTTAGAAAAGAGAGAGAGAGAAGAGTGGAGAGAGCGTAAGAGAAACAGAGAGGAGGAAATTAAAGATGAGAGAGAGAGAGAGAGAGAGAGAGAGAGAGAGAGAGAGAGATACGATGAACGAGGAATGAAACAGAAATAGATAAACGGTAAACAGAACTAAGAGGAAATACATATAAAGAAACCAGAAACAAGTTGAAAATAATAAAATGAACGAGAAATGACACAGAAATAGACAGAAGGTGAGAAGAACGATAAGATAAACGGTAAAGAAAACCAAGAGAAAATATAAAAGAAAAATCTAAAATAAGCTGAAATTAGATAAGTCTGAACGTTTCATCAGTCATTCATATAAACAGATACTTCTGTCTTGTGAATTACAAACCACATAAAAAAAACATATACAAATAAAGCTAGTATTTGAAAAATTAAGACTGCCTCATTAAATAAAACAACAATCTTAGCAAAAGAAGAGCAATAAAAAACAAAAGAAGACGGGAGGAAGTTCTTTGTTAAAAAATAAAATAAATTAAAGCAAAACACAAAAAGTAAAAACATGAAAAAAAGAGAAAAAAATTTGGTCACGTGACGATACAAAGCACAAATCTCACAAACACGGGGGAATAGACAATCGGGCAAGAAACATAGCCCCTGGGGGAGTAGGGGAAGGAGTCAGGGATTAGGGGTCAGGGGTCAATGCCCATTTCGGCACCGAGGGAAGTCCTAATCGGATGATAACCGTATAAAATAAATGACATCCGGCTCCATCGAACCCCTGTCGAATTTTATGTCGTAGCGAAGTTCCGTTTCCGAAAGTCGGCGTTGAAATTTTCTGAATTTTCCGAATTTTCAATTTTTCCGAATTTTCCAAATTTTCCTGAATTTTCAAAATTTTCTGAATTTATATATATATATATATATATATATATATATATATATATATATATATATATATATATATATATATATATATATATATATATATATATATATATATATATATATATATATATATATATATATATATATATATATATATATATATATATAAATGTAGCTAGCAAACTACATACACTTTTCAGACTAAAAAAATAAGAAACGCCTATAATTACATCACCTAGTAACAAGTTCGTACATTAAGGCCTAAGTAAAAAGCCATGTAACTTAAGAGCCCCTTACGTAAACATAAACCTAACGAAATAAAAAAAGAAATAAAAAAATAGACCAAAACAAGCAAATAAGACCAGAAAAAGTAAAAAAAAAAAAAATAACAGCGTTGGAGATCCTCTTACTGACGGAATTGAATACAGCGTATATAAAAATAACTCGTACTCACTTACGTGGGAGGGTTGGGGGGGTTGAGGGGGGGCTGTGTGCCCTCGTATACCTGGGCAGCCATTGGTAATAAGATCTCTTCGGTTTCCAATACTCACCTGGAAAATAAAGGAGATGGATATTAGTATCGACAGTATTTTCCAAAGAAGAGGAAATTATTTATAGACGCCAGGGACGTGTGTTGCCTTGTCCCTAAATGTAGTGTGTTTAGCATAAAAGACAATGTAAGGAGTTCAGTATACTGTACTTGAATGCACTATCCCTTGGAAAATACATAAAAATATTTTTTATCAAGGATAAAGATTTCAGTACAACATTACTGTATTCAAGAATAACATTAAACTTATCTATTGCTCAAGGAATATATACTGCATTCCGGCACTTAAATCCAAATATTTTTCCATATTTATCATAGAATACCTGTTTTTCAGAGAGAGAGAGAGAGAGAGAGAGAGAGAGAGAGAGAGAGAGAGAGAGAGAGAGAGAGAGAGAGGACGACAAGGTTCATTCTGAAGGCCAGACACCAGATGTTTCCAAATGGGCCATCTCTTTGCTAAATAAACATTGTATCAAAGAAATGTATAAGCTATTTCTTATCCACAGAGCACTGCATATAATTTCTTTCAAAGGAACCACTACCTACCAATTCTGTATCAACAATTTAATTGTCCTAATCTTGCACATTTAGATTTAGGAGAATGATAACCACTGCGAAATTATATTTCCCCAAAACCAAACAGAAAAATCTCATTTATATACATCAACATCAAAACCACTCACAGCTCCTTCGTCTAATCGATGGTTAACTGTGGCCACAGTCTCTCTATTCATCTCTCTCTATTGCCTGTATTCTTGTACCCTCGCCCCACCCTCCTCTTCATTGGCGTATTCTCCGGAGAGACTGACAACAAACATTCGAGATTGAAAGGCAAAAATACTGCATAAAGTCGCGGAGGTGTCGTGTGCCTTTTTCTCAAAACGACGACAGGAGAGAGAAATATTGATTGGGACCTGTTAGAACTCTGTTTGTTTGTTTTCCTGGGAAACAGAGCGACGTAGAAAGTGATTTGTTTTTCTCCCTTTTTGTCTAATGTGCCATTGCATGTCTGTTTAATTATTCTCTGTATATTATTATTCAATGGGAATGAAGGTAATAAAATTAATAATTTGCTTGCCACTGAAGTGAGTGATAATTTAATAAAAAATTTTCGTTTTGTATTGACCAGCGCTAAGACTATTATTATTATTATTATTATTATTATTATTATTATTATTATTATTATTATTATTATTATTATTATTATATACATACATAAACAGAGTTTAATGAGTATTAATAATAAACCTTGGTATTATGTTTCACTTAGGGGGAACATTTCTCACCCTCTCTGTCTATCATGTACCTGTATCTCACGAGAGAGAGAGAGAGAGAGAGAGAGAGAGAGAGAGAGAGAGAGAGAGAGAGAGAGAGAGAGAGAGAGAGAGAGAGAGAGTTGTTTAAGATACACCCTCCTGTCATACGCAGCTGCATCAAGATCAGAAAATATTATTATGAGCGTGTAAGGGAACACAGCACCTGGAGCAGTTTTAATGAGAAATATATCTCTGAGCCTGAAGAAGTATAAAAGTCTTTCATTTCTACAGTAATGAAATATGGTCAATATCTCCCTAGCAGATAAGATTTCTCTCTCTCTCTCTCTCTCTCTCTCTCTCTCTCTCTCTCTCTCTCTTTCGTTGTAAATGTAAAATGAATTTGAAATAACACGAGGAAGATGGTGTTAAACCTCATTAAGGTTTTATATAGCACCCAAGTACAAATTTAAACATAAATACAAATATAAAGTGGTCTCCATTACCATAGCCTCTTTTGGACGTGGTTGCTTGTAGAGTTTTTGTCAGGAACAAATATCCACACACACAAAGTAGTTTTATATATATATATATATATATATATATATATATATATATATATATATATATATATATATATATATATATATATATATATATATATATATATTTACAGGTGTAATATCAGACACAAAAACAGCAACTGATAAACAAATAAACAGAAAAATACGTAAAAAATGTAGCCGAATCTCCATTTTACCTTATCGTCCTAAGTTACGCAAGAGCCTATTGAATGACCAAGAATCAGTACAGCTTCAAAAAAAACTCGAAAAAGAAAGAAAAAAAAAAAAAGTCTTTCTGAAAAAGAAATCCAATACGAAGTCTGATGAATGGCTTAAAAAAAAAGACGTTCTCTCTCTCTCTCTCTCCTTTTAAAGACTCCTGTAATCTGATGAATCTTAAGGGTCATTCTTCCACCGTTTAAAAACAGCATTCGCTCCTTAGCTACCGAGTGGGTTGGTACCATTTTTTTTCTAATGTCTTGGGTGCTAGGGTAAAGTAGAGAGAGAGAGAGAGAGAGAGAGAGAGAGAGAGAGAGAGAGAGAGAGAGAGAGAGAGATCTTTTGCTTGGCAACAAGTTTACATATCAAATAATAATTTTGAGAGAGAGACTCCACAATGAATTACAAGTATCTTTTGCTTGAGCAACAAGCTTGCACAGTAGAACCAAACTCAAAAGAAAATACAGAGAGAGAGAGAGAGAGAGAGAGAGAGAGAGAGAGAGAGAGAGAGAGAGAGAGAGAGAGAGAGAGAGAGAGAGTAAAAATGTTTAAAAATGAAAAACTAACAAGCGTCTTATTTTTTATATAAATTATCTCTAAAAAAAAAACCAGTTTTGAGATCATTTTTGACTTCTAAAATCATGGTTTTTAATCATTCTTCCTATTCATTGCATAAATACCTCATATATCACTGGAAACTCTATATCTATTTCTAATTCACAATCTTCCGTTCATATACGAAGAACTAGATTGATTCTCAAAAACATTCTTTCTCAAATGGTACCATTGGCATTTTTCCTTGGAAAATATTCTTGGGAGAAAAGATCGTTTTCTCTCAAGAATATTTTCCAAGGAAGAATGCCAATGGTACCATTTGAGAAAGAATGTTTTTGAGAATCAATCTAGTTCTTCGTATCTTCTCCTTTATAAACAAATCTAAAGCTTTTGTAAAAGACACCGACCGTGAATCCACGGCCTCTTAAAACTAAAAAGACAACATGAAGAAAACTGCTCAAAAAGACAACATTAAGAAAACTGCTTTTGAACTGCTTTTGGCCATTGGAGGCTACCCCCCCCCCGCAAACCATTCCGCCGCCCCCAACCTCTTCTCTCGAACGAAGATTCAACTCCCCAGCAGGAGTCATTAAAAAAACGCGATAGCTCACCAGACGATCTCACTCCTTGGAGGAGTCTTAAAGAGATCGTTTTGCGATAAGGGGATCGTTCCACGATTCCCGTATGCCTGGTGAGAGGGGGGGACCAAACCCCCTCTCCCCTCTTCCTCACCCTGGCAAAAACATCTCGTCAATACAAGCACCTTCCTGTCTTGCTGAAGTTGTTCTCAGAATTCCCCGCCACTTGGATCTAAAGTGATGCTTTCAGATGGTAGGATGTTAAATGATGTTGCAAAACTTCCCTTCGCTTTTTTTGGTGGGGCGGGTGGGCCAAAGGTGTCCTTGGAGTTTTTGGCAGGATATGAATCCTTTGGGGCAGTAGGAGTGAGTCACTCTGACCTTTCGTGGAATACGAATCCTTGAGGAGACAATAAAACGCCCTGAGGAAAATGAATGTTGAAATTGCTTTTGGGGACATTAGATAAAATTCTTACGTAATGAGTATAATAATAAAATCTTCAGACCTAAAAAATAAATTTCTCTAGACCTAAAAGATGAAATTCTTTGGACCTATATGATAAAATTCTCTAGATCTAAAAGATGAAGTTCTTTAGACCTACAAGATGAAAATCATTAGGCCTAAAAGACAAAATTCTCTAGACCTAGGAGATGAAAATCATTAGACCTAAAAGATGAAGTTCTTTAGACCTAAAAGATTAAAATAATTAGACCTAAAAGATGAAGTTCTTTAGACCTAAAAGATGAAAATCATTAGACCTAAAAGATAAAATTCCCCAGCCTAAAAGCTAAAATTTTCCGGACCTAAAACATGAAATTCTTTAGACCTACAAGATGAAATTCTTTAAACCTAAAAGATGAAAATCATTAGACTTAAATGACGAAATTCTTTAGACCTACAAGATGAAAACCATTAGACCCAAAAGATGAAAACCTTTAGGCCTAACTGATGAAATCTTTGAACTGCTGAAAGTAAGAGAGCTCTGAGCTCTAATTGATAAAAATCTAGAATGAGTAAGTTTAAAATCCATTAAATTTAAAGGATGAAATTCCAAAGACAAAAATCGAAACTCCTCAAACTTCGACGCGATGAACCCACTTATATACAGAAAGGCTAAAACACTAGACCTATATAGCCCCTGACTGAGCCTCTATAGGATGAAAATAAATTCCCAAGAATTTACCATTTCCAGGCTTAAGGGCTGAGCTGTTTAGCAATATGGCCGACTGGAGAGACACTTTATCGGGCGTAGAGCCTGACCAGGACTAAATATAGAGCTTCATAGACGTTTTATTGAAGGAGTTCCGGGGAGGTTTACGCTCTGGATCGCGTCGTAAGAGTGGTCACTCCCTTCGAGTTAGTTCCGGAAGGAGAAATTTGGCTGAGAGAATGATCTCTCTGAGGGGGAAGGTAAATATCTATCTACCTGTATACCTATCTGGTTATCTATCTGTTAATCTATCTACCTGGATGTCTCTACCTGTTCATATTCCTGGTTATGTATCTGGTAGTCCCATAAAAGGCAATCGAAAAGTGTGCTTCTTATAATTTAACTTTCAAGAGGATGGTTTAACGATTCCTTCAAACTAAGCCTCTCTCTCTCTCTCTCTCTCTCTCTCTCTCTCTCTCTCTCTCTCTCTCTCTAGCAATCCATGCTACGATATTATAGGCCTAGGGCAAAGGACGCTTTCATAAAGTACATACATAAATTATTCTTGACATGGCAACTTACATCTCTCTCTCTCTCTCTCTCTCTCTCTCTCTCTCTCTCTCTCTCTCTCTCTCTCTCTCTCAAGATGGATGTTTCGAAAGAGTACCGCCAGGGAAAGTATGATGATACCACAATAATCCCGTAATTTGGGGACAATGTTTCTGTCCCAAACGGTTGTATCTACTACGGAATCTGGCTTGGTGCCAAGGGAGCTTGCCTACTGGTAGGAACCACTGCTTGCCTGAAGACTTCGTGATGTGATGATGTCTGTATGATAGTGAAACATTCTGCTGACATCACATCGAGACGTCTTTATGCTGGAAAAAGTATTCTGGATGAGATGATTATTGCGATGTCAAGTGAGTACCTCCAGGGAAAATGACGTCCCTTGATACGTACTGTTGTGAGGACATCCAGTATTTCCACTTTTTGATAGCGATGTCATGATGTCAGAGGAGATGTCTCCAGGCAATTGCACTATAATAAGCAATAAAAGCCTTTTTAAACGTCATATTTTGGTCACCAATGACACATTCAGAGTATAATACATTGATTTCAAAAGAAGCTGAATATCGAACGTATTCTGATGAGGACGAATAAACCAAATTAGCAAGTCTATTCTAACAGTTTCCAGCCATTTAGCAAATCAGTCTCTTCTTATTCAGCGCTCACTTCACACGTCTATCTTTGCATTAACAAAGAATAAGCGAGAGAAGACGAGCACAAAACGCCTCTGAGTAACCTAGTTACGAATAAAAGAGAAAGAAGACCATTTTCTCATCTCCGTGACGCGGGAAACGTCACCGAGTGTTTTCAAGGAGCGTTCACTGCGATTAGAAATGGGGACGAGATGCAAATAATCCCACCAGTACTCGAGCCTTCCTTGCGTGAAATCCGATCCCAGCGGTAACGAACGCCTCCTTTACAGACGTAGGAGGAGAGAGGTGGAGGATATAAGAATGTACACGGCGCAGGGAAATTGGAACGATTGTAAGGATTGTTTTTGGAGGAACTTGAAACACTGTGGACAAAGGCATGCAGGAGTAGCGGGAGGGAGATCTGTCTATGCAATCAATCGAGTGTCCGAATTGCTTTTGTCATCGACACTGGAAGTATGTTTTTAGTAATGAATTGTTTAAATAAAACTAAATTCAAACAAAATTTGGATAAATTCAAACGAACATTCACTCAATACTTGCAAGCATGTATAGTGAATATTCTGGAAAACAATTTCTTTATTACTTGAATTAATAAAAAAGTAAATGGTAGCAAATAATATATTAAATGCAATTCAATAATAAAAAATGCATTTGATTAAAACGAAGTATATTTCGAAAGATAAACAGTAAAGTTTAGGTAGTTAAAATCTAGCCAGACACTAATAATGCAACAATATAAACAGAAATTTTCCTGGAAATATTATCATCATAAAACTTGGTATCATTCGAGTAAAACCCAAGAAGTACCGTATACCAAAAAAGAGTAAAAACCATCATTAGCTGCAATTTAAAGATTCTGTTTACCCGGTATTTACTGCAACATCCCTTCCCCCCCCCAAAAAGAAAAAACTTCCTATCTTTCGCCTAACTGAAAATCGGCAATAGATCTCAATCGCCAAGAGAGAAAAAGGATTACTGACCAAGAAACATTAATCTTCACCAGCTAAGCACCTAAAGCAATGTCTTCCATCTCTCTCTCTCTCTCTCTCTCTCTCTCTCTCTCTCTCTCTCTCTCTCTCTCTCTCTCTCTCTCTCTCTCTCTCACCCATCCATCGATCTAGATGTTAACTGCCATCCATCCTGCTCTCATTCATCCATCTAAATTCCACCTGACATGCGTTCTATCTCATAAATTCATCCATCTAGATGCTATCTCAGCAGCCCTAGACCTAGTCGAGGTTTGACTCTAATGAGAAAAGAAAGAGGCTTTCTGAATCCCTCAAGAATTACGGGCTGAGGTCTTCTGTCTGTCTGAATCCGTGATTCTCAGCAGACAGATGACCTCAGGTCGAGTCAAAGGAGAGAATTGAAGACCTACAGATTAGGATGGCTTCGGAGAGAGGATTGTTTGCTGTGAAGAAATGTTAGGTTTGAGGAAGTGTCTGTCACGATGCTACTTATTCATTTATTTATTTATCTAATGAAGAAGAAGAAGAAGAAGAAGAAGAAGAAGAAGAAGAAGAAGAAGAAGAAGAAGAAGAAGAAGAAGAAGAAGACGATGGAGTCACAAAGAAGTAAAATAAAATGAATTAATGAAAAAGACAACTTTGGGGTGACGTCTGCAATAACAGTTGAGTTGCAGCAATGCAAATACGATAAAAAATCATGGATAAAAGGAAGAAGAAGAAGAAGAAGAAGAAGAAGAAGAAGAAGAAGAAGAAGAAGAAGAAGAAGAAGAAAGAAATCACACGACGAAAGGGGTGGCAAGGAAATAAAAAAAATGAATTAGTGAGAAAGACAACTTTGGGGTGACGTTAGAACAATGCAAATATGGCGAAGGGAGAGAGAGAGAGAGAGAGAGAGAGAGAGAGAGAGAGAGAGAGAGAGAGAGAGAGAGAGAGAGAGAGAGAGAGAGAGACTGACTTCATCGTATAAAAATCGTGAAATGGGTCAGAATGAAATGATTGTTTTATAAAAGAAGCGTTTGATGTGAGGAGAGTGCTCAGAGGTGACACAGGAAGGAAAGAAAAGCCACAATGCAGATGAATTACAGGAGGAAGGAAGGGGGAATTTGAATTATGGCGATTCAGGGGCATAAAATAAGATATGATCATTTCGGCTGCCATGTCGTACTGCTCTTTTTGAGCAATTACAGATACGTTACAGAATGTATTTTACAAGACAGCAACAGAACAAAGTTTTCAAATTGCATTTTGCAAAGAGTATAGAAGAATTTTAATCCCAAATTCAAAAAGTACTGAATTACTGAATGTATTCTGCTAAAGACAGCAACAAAACAAGGTTTTCAAATTGCATTTTGCAATGAGTATAGAAGAATTTTAATCCCAAATTCAAAAAGTACTGAATTACTGAATGTATTCTGCTAAAGACACCAACAGAACAAGGTTTTCAAACTGCATTTTGCAAAGAGTATAGAAGGATTTTAAACCCAAATTCAAAAAGTACTGAATTATTGAATGTATTTTGCTAGCAACAGAACAAGGCTTTCAAATTGCATTTTGTAAAAAGTATAGAAGAATTTTAATCCGA
>NC_089755.1:58586797-58591797 GCF_040412425.1 Macrobrachium rosenbergii | reverse complement strand
CAGCAAACGTCCCCCATTGTGCTTCGGACATCCGACAGCCTCACACAAAAGACAGGCCATTGTGGTGAACGGCCGAGGTAGTGAAAGGGACCTTCCTCGGCTTTTCAGGGCGTTAAGGTGATGATGACGAAGGCCGCTACGAAGTGCGAGTCGTTCCCGCCGAAAGCCTGGATGGAAATGTTTGCTGCAATGTCGTCCTCTTCAAAGGGCGGTTGCAAAATGGACGTGTTTACTACTTAAAGTCTCGTGTGACGTAATGAAGGCGTAAGGAGATAAGTGTTTCTCTCTCTCTCTCTCTCTCTCTCTCTCTCTCTCTCTCTCTCTCTCTTCTCTCTTTTCTTACTTCAAAAGAGTTGGAGGTAAATATACTGTGTTCGCCCCTCTGGGCCGTGTGAAAGGAAAGTGTGTGGCATTTTACAGCCCGAGTTGTTTACGTGAGCTGGACTGGCTGTTGCTTGAGACCCAAAGAAAGAAATTGTAATAATGACAATTTTTGTTTTAGTAATTATTTTCTTTTCATAAAATTGCTTCCATAATTTGCTTCCATAATGTTTATGGACATTAGTTTTATTACAGGCAATCCATTAAACTGCTCACAGAAACAGAGCACAGGAACGTTTTGACCTAGTGCATTTCTCTCTCTCTCTCTGTATCCCTTAAGATTTACACGCCCCCATATCTCTATACACTACACATAGATGCTGATGAAACAACACTCTCTCTCTCTCTCTCTCTCTCTCTCTCTCTCTCTCTCTCTAAGACTATGTCCATACAAGCACAGGTAAATAATCTTTGTTTATCCATCAACAAATCAATAAGAATAGAAGCCACATAAATGAATCTTATAAGCTCTCCTTTGCTTGCACCTTAACAACCCCTCCCCAACCTCTCTCTCTCTCTCTCTCTCTCTCTCTCTCTCTCTCTCTCTATCTTCCTTCTACTTCTCCTTCTCCTTCTGACCCTTCCCCATAAACAACATTACCCACCCATCCTTTTGCCCTCTTTTGCTCTCTTCAGAGCATCGAGAAGGGGTAACTGGCCCCCTCCCACCTTTCCTAGAGAAGCTACTTCGATGCTCAGACTCTACCTTCAACCAGGAACGGGGCCATTAACTTCGTTTAGGATGACTTAAGTTCCAACTTCCCAAACTCGAGTTAGGGTCCGTAATGCAATTAACCGGACACCCCCCCCCACCCCTTTCCCTCCCTTTCAAAAAGGCGAACCAGCTTTGTTTTTGTTGTAAGGGGGAGGGGGAGGGGGCTGGGAGGTCATTTCGCGTGATGGTTAATGCTTATTTTGAAAGCAGGGGAGCCTCAATTTTTTTGGGAGCTATTTTTAGATATTCTGGAGTGGAGTCGCATGATCACTTATTCCTGAGGATATCATGTCTGTGTGTTTTTATTTTCTTTTTTTTTAATGTAAAGTGTTTTTTTTAATGGACTCAGTTCTTTACGAAACGATTTAGGTCTTTTCCTGAGATTCCTGCAGTGAAGTCTGATTTTTTTTTTCTCTAATTTTAGATATTCTGGAGTATATTCACATGAGCTCTAATGTTTCAGGATTTTATGTCTGTAACGGTTTGTGTTTTTAGTTTTTTTTTTTAATTTAAAGGCCTTTTTTTATGGTCTAGGTTCTCTGCCTAACAATTTAGGTCTTTTCGTGATATTACTTTAAAAAAAATAGTCACTAAATCATTCAGTTTTAATCCACATTGCGCTCTCGTAGTGAGTAAGTTTTTGTTTCAAATAAAAAAAGTTTCCTTTTGAAAGCCCGTGTTTAAATTTGAACTAACAAATGAAAGTGATTTATCCCAATTACTTGAGTTTTTTTCTTTTAAAATACCCACACCGGAGATCATCAACACATTACTTAAAGAAGTCTGTGACAGTATAAACCCACAATTACATCTCATGAAGTCATTTTAAACATTCAAATATTTTTGTCAAATTGAGCAGAAGACCTCTTCAACTACACAAGTTCTAACTTAACAAGAGACGAGAACAAACAAACACTTTTAAACATAAAAGAAAAGAAATAAACGAAAATACAGATGGAGAAATAAAGAGCAACAAACGAAGACTATAAGCAAAAATAAACAAAATGTAGAGCAACCAAGGATTATGCCGATAAATCTCCAACTCTCCCCAACTTGTGACGTGTCAGTGTTATTCTTTCTGGGCCTAAAGTTACCCCAGAGCCTATGGGGAAACATTTTACCTCCAAACTATGACGGTTTCAGCTGGATACAGAACATCACGTAAGCTTAGGAACACATTTGGGAGAAACTCCGGTTTATCTATGGTATAGAAGTGGTAATAGTTTTAGACTTTATTGGCCTTGCTTTGTATTAGTCTTGGTGATAGCTGTGTTTATAATATTAGTGACTAATAATAGTAAATGAATCACTGGTATTCAACTTAGTACTGGTATTATGTTGAAAATTTCAGCAACAACTTACTATTGTGTGATAGAAATATAGTAGTGATATTCTTAATGCACGTATAACTAATGCTTAATTGTTAGGTAGTTAGAATAAAAGTTTATAAAGATATATATATATATATATATATATATATATATATATATATATATATATATATATATATATATATATATATATATATGCAAGAGAGAGACCACACTAGAAGAAAGAAATGAATAAAAGATTAACAAATCCCAAAAGAACGGGGAGCAGACAAAAGCCAGAGCAGAGAGAGAGAGAGAGAGAGAGAGAGAGAGAGAGAGAGAGAGAGAGAGAGAGAGAGAGAGTCAGTCCCAAAGGAGAGAGAAGAAGAACTTATGTTGCTCCCTCGGTTTAGAATTCCCAAAGCTTGTTCCTTTTCTTCTGAAATGAAAAAAAAAAAAAGAATCATTTCGCTCGGTTTAACCGCTTTGTTGTGTTAGTTGAGCCCATTCTGAAATGAAAAAAAAAACGTCTCTAGACCTTTTCGGTCTTTTCCTGGCTAGTTTTAATCTTGATATTTTGAGATTACCTTTCAAGATAGAGGTATCTCCTATACATCATGGCCGCCCGAGCTGTTAGGTCTGAGGACCACTATTGAAAAAACGAAAAGTCATGCGGGCCACCTGTGTGTAATGTATGTAAATAAAAAGAGAAATGTACTGTTACTTATTTTTCTCTAGTGGGCCACTTTCAAAATCAAATGGGCGACTTTTGGCCCACGGGCATGGGGTTGGACGGCCCTGTCCTACTTGGAGTACCTAAAACAAAAATATTTCTATAAGAATTGAAATCTAAGACGTTTTTAGATTTAAGAATACAACGGAATATTAAAAATTCAGATCTATAAACAGAGAACTTAACAATTAAAGCTTTAAAGTCCAAATACATTTCAGTTCAATTACCTGGCTAAATCTATGTAAATTAAAGGAGCAATTAATCTTTTATAGGATGGCTACTCATTTACAAAAAATCACTTATAAATTACAACTTTCCTTAGTAAATGATATTGCATTTTTTTTTACAGAATAGTGAGTTAAATTCTTAAGGCATAAAAATTAAAATACAAATGAATTTAAATTTCCTTAAGAAGCTAAAACTGCATATAAATTAGACTAGCAATTCATCTTTAATATCAAGATTGCTCATTTGCCATGAAAATCACTTATAACTACAATTCTCCTTTGTCAATACCAATGGAATTTTACAGGATACTTTTTCAAGTTCTTAAGGAAATCCTGGTAAAAATTTATCTAAACGCAAGTGAAGCTTTTCTGAATTAGCAGTTACTGTATCTCCTGGGACTGAAATCAAATGAATATTACAAAAAATTATTTTTAAAATATATTTAGATGCCTGTTGAATCTTGCGTCCTTTCTCTGCCTAATCGACCTCAGTCAAGAAGTGACCCCAGCCTTACATTCACTAATAAATCAGACCTGTTTTCCCTCTAATTACTGCAAACGCAATAATGAGAAACTGACCCCCCCAAAAAAACCCGTCACCCTAACACAAAGTGGGGGGCAGGGGTGAACTCATTTAATTTCCCATTAGTAAGGAAATTTTGGTCAAGGAAAAAAAAAAAGAAATAGTGTTCATTAGGCCGTAATGATGGTTATCAAACTTTGGTCAAGAACGCTTCGCTCCCGCTTCAAAATGCTTCGTCGATTACCCATTCCCAAAAGTTCACAAAAGTGCTTTTGTCAGTCATTATTAACTTCTTTTTTTTTCTGGAGACAAAGTGGGGTGAAAAAAAAGTTTTAATGGTACATTAATTGATTTGCCAAGGCTGTGAGAAAAATTGGAATGAGTCTCTCTCTCTCTCTCTCTCTCTCTCTCTCTCTCTCTCTCTCTCTCTCTCTCTCTCTCTGTTACTCAGTTTCTTTCTCTCTTCTCTTTAAAGTTTCCTCTAATTTCTTTAAGCCTCTCTCTCTCTCTCTCTCTCTCTCTCTCTCTCTCTCTCTCTCTCTCTCTCTCTCTCTCTCTCCCTCCTGTCTCCATCTTTAATTTCGTTACTAACTCAGTCCTCTCTTTAATTCCTCTCCCATTGTACAACTTAAATCTGTTTCTCTCCAACTTGCCCATGTATTTTATATCAATATTTACTCATTCATTACTTATTCATTCAATATTCATCGACTCATTCACATTATCAATTGTATAAATGCAAGCTTCATTCAGCATCACAAAATGCACCATAAAAAACTGCTTTATTGAACACACCTCTTTTACCCATACTGAACGCGGCCGGAAAAAACTTAAGAGCAATATATATGTCTCTGGTCGCGTTCAATAAGGCTGTAAGGTTCGAACGCTTTTATGCCCCGATGACATACGGTTCATAATCCCCTGCGATATTGGAAATGCTTCGTTATTCCCTCGCTCAAATTACACGAAGTTTGGGGATAAAAATACATATATAAAAAAATGCTATGAACAATTTTACTGCAGTAAGGAGACGGGGGAAGAAAAAAGGATGAAAGATAGTTAAAAAAAATAGGAAAGAAAAATACTGAGTGACGATATGGGACTGAAATGT
>NC_089755.1:58579297-58584297 GCF_040412425.1 Macrobrachium rosenbergii | reverse complement strand
AAAAAGTGGGGAATTTCACTTGTAAAAATAAAAAATAGTTTTGAATTATCAAGCACTGACACACGCATATACACACGCAAAAGTCTGTGTATATATAAACACTTATATACAAATATATACAGTATATATACATATTTGTATATTTATGTATGCATGTATATATATATATATACATATATATATAAAGTTTTTTACAGACCAAAATTAACCTGGAAGAGAAGCGAGTCATATTATTATTATTATTATTATTATTATTATTATTATTATTATTATTATTATTATTATTATTATTATTATTATTATTATCATCATGCACGCGTACACATAAAACTGCTTTATTAGTTTCCCTTCCTTCGCGGAAAGAAATTATCCCTTTTAATTACGATGCATTTTCCTGTTATTACTTCCGTAATGAATTCGACATTTTTATTTCAATTTCTCTCTCTCTCTCACTCTCGACTTCTTTCTTGTTTTCCTTTCCTATACAATGGCCGTTCTTTCGTCCATTTTTTCTTTGAAAAAAAGTAATTCCTTTTCACCTTTTCCTTTCTTTAACCAGGTTTTCGTCTTCCTTGCACATTTAATTATTACCTTTTTTTTTTTATTTCTCCCTTAGTTAATAATGTCTACATATTTGTTACTTAATAGATGCATTCGCCGTTTTCCTTCTGTCATTTGTTGATGAAAATGTTCTCCGGATTCAGTTTCGCAAATACTAATGGCGTTTTTAATTCTTTTTTTTTATCTTTCGTGATTTTCTTTCTCCTGATTTGTTCTTTACTTTGCTTCCGAAGTCATTTCATTATTTATGTTTTTCCTTCTTGAAACAACTAAGTCATTTTCTGTACGCGCGCGCACACACACACAAACATATATTTTTATTTTTATATCAATCAATCAATCAGTCAATCGTTTCATCAATCAATCAATCAATTGTTGTGTGTGTTATTTATATTATATATATATATATATATATATATATATATATATATATATATATATATATATATATATATATATATATATATATATATATATATACATACATATACATATATATATATATATATATATATATATATATATATATATATATATATATATATATATATATATATAATCCCACAAGATCCCATACTTTATAAAAGACACCACAATCGACCCACTCTGGCGAAAACTTCATTTTAAGGCCAAAAACTCCAAACCTGCTCTCAGGAACCAGATTCGCACTCGACACCCGAAACCAAGATGATTTGAACGAGCGCCACGGAGGCCCTCAGTTCCACGGAAGGGAAATCATTTATCACGGAGAGTCCCAGAACCGTAACAGTAGTAGGAGGAGTAGGAGGAGTAGGAGGAGTAGTCCAGCGGTAGTAGTAGAGTAGATGCGCAGACGTGTAATTTATGTAGATTGTATCGTCTGTCATTCCCAGGGAGGAAATAATTTACTAGGAACACACGGCAGTCGATATGGCTGAAAGTGGGCCAGGTTCGTCCGGGCGAATATTGCGAGGTGTCGAGAGAGAGAGAGAGAGAGAGAGAGAGAGAGAGAGAGAGAGAGAGAGAGAGAGAGAGAGAGAGAGAGAGAGATGAGGTAGGATTCGTAGAGAGAGAGACATCAGAGAGAAAGAGGAATTTTAAGAAACAGATTTACAAATGTATAAAAACACAGTGTTCATGAGTGAAAACTCTTCCACGTCAGATAATTTAGAGAGAGAGAGAGAGAGAGAGAGAGAGATTTATAGAATAGATTTATAGCAACCAAACGGTCATAAATGAAAGTGCTTACATATCAAATAATTTTGAGAGAGAGAGAGAGAGAGAGAGAGAGAGAGAGAGAGAGAGAGAGAGAGAGAGAGAGAATAGATTTATAGCAACCAAACGGTCATAAATGAAAGTGCTTACATTTCAAATAATTTTGAGAGAGAGAGAGAGAGAGAGAGAGAGAGAGAGAGAGAGAGAGAGAGGGAGAGAGGCGGGGGCTAAATGAGCCAAAACCGAGGGCTTTAAGCAATAAACAATACCGGTGGCGGCCTATACGAGTCAAATCCAACTCACCCCAACTTTTGACACTTAAATAAAAAAAAATTCTTCCCATAGGGAGCAGCAACAACTTAATCACCTCTTAACTTGAAATGACATTATCAACCTTCCCCTGACTTCCAGGACTCCAGCAACCGAGAGACGAAGCAACAGAGGCAACGACAGCAACATGGTGTATTGCTCAGAGAATCCTTTGTTTCAAACTACGGGAGAAAAAAAAAGGTTTTAACCCTAAACATTAGTTCCAGCCAGAGATTTCTCCTGGTGGCCATGAAGACTCAGCTTATATGGGATTTCATCAGGTTAGCTGAGGTTAGCTGACTCTTGGCCTCTTAATGGCCCTCATCAAGGACACCTCTCTCTCTCTCTCTCTCTCTCTCTCTCTCTCTCTCTCTCTCTCTCTCTCCCAAAATGGAACAGCTACTCTCTCTTTCTAAGGTAAACAATTCCAACGGAGTTCATAACACGACACCTAACAATGCGATTACGCGGACGTCTCTCTCTCTCTCTCTCTCTCTCTCTCTCTCTCTCTCTCTCTCTCTCTCTCTCTCTCTCTCTCTCTCTCTCTCCTGCCACAATAGAACGGCACTCTCTCTCTTTCCAAGGTAAACAATTGTAACAGCGTTCATGACGCGTTACAATATGGTTACGGGAATCTCTCTCTCTCTCTCTCTCTCTCTCTCTCTCTCTCTCTCTCTCTCTCCTGTCAAACAATTGCAACTCCTTTCATGACACGTAACAATAGGGTTACGCGAACGTAACAGGCCCAAGTCACGTAACATACAGATCACAAGAAACAGCGTATGTTATCAACCCACTATAATAGGCAGACGAGAGATAATGTTTTAACTACAGTCATTTTCGCTCTACAAAGGTCATTTGTTTTGATACCGCTACAGCTTTCATGATTTCTACAAGGTTTTACTAATTCCGTAGTTATCTTTCAAAGCTCGGAATATTTTTATTCATTTGCATTTTGTTTCGTTATGGGAAATTATTATTATTATTATTATTATTATTATTATTATTATTATTATTATTATTATTATTATTATTATTATTATTATTATTATTTATAATGGGACTTCTCATAATAAAAAATTATGGGTGAACATTCAGATACACAGACGTTAAATTCAATGTAAGAGGCATTGGTTATCAGATATTGAGGAGATGGAAAATACTGATTATAATTATTTTTCTCTGTGATTATATTTTATATATATATATATATATATATATATATATATATATATATATATATATATATATATATATATATATATATATATATATAATATATATTATATATATATATATATATATATATATATATATATATATATATATTTATATATATATATGTACATATATAAAAAAATCTTCCAAAATCTTTTGGTTCCTCTGTGACACGTAGGTTGCATTATCGTTTCCTCCCACCCTCTCCTCCACCTTTCCTTCTTCTCCCTCACTCCTCCACCATCTCCACCACCACCACCACCACCACGTCTGCTTTGATATTGGCCAGTCCAGTGTGACAGGCCTCCGAGGCACAAGCTGACATGACACAATGGCACTCAGAGTGACCTCCTGTCCGGCACAGTCAGTTGATTTCACTCTAATTTGTTCCCCGGGTCGAAAACGAGACGAAATTGGCCCGGGCCTACGTCGTCGGGGCTCTGGATTTTGTCTTTTATTTTTTTTTTAAACGGTCTTTGTGTCTTCTGTTTCGCGAAAATGGTGAAATTCGTCGAGGTGGAAGGAAGATTTAAAATCGAGGCAGAAGGGAATAGTGGTATAGTTACGAAAAGATATTTTGAAATGGAATATAATTTTTATGTTTAAATAAATGAATAGGCTTTAGACATGCTATACATTACAGACAGAAATATATATATATATATATATATATATATATATATATATATATATATATATATATATATATATATATATATATATATATATCCAATATATATATATGAAGGAAGGAACGTGCTTTGGGAATATAACAAAATCCACTTACCTTCTTACGTGATTTTGTGATATATATATATACATATATATTTATATATATATATATATATATATATATATATATATATATTATATATATATATATATATATATATATATATATATATATATATATATATATATATATATATATATATATATATAGAGAGAGAGAGAGAGAGAGAGAGAGAGAGAGAGAGAGAGAGAGAGAGAGAGAGAGAGAGAGAGAGAGAGAGACTATGCATAACAAAAAGAAATAAGAATTATACCATCCATAACATTTTATCAACTCCGTCATTCATCCAAACAAAAGCCTCACTATTCGCAAGTCGACCTACCAGCAACAGTTGAACAACATGCAATTACATCACACTCACTCTCTCTTTATCTGTAAATTAAAGCTCTCCAGGTATACCGCATTTTATAATGCAAGCACTGGGATGTATCAAACATTCAATAAATAAAGACATTAATGAAATAAAATAATAAATAGGAAGGGAATAAACAAAAAAACCTATGAATAAATAAAATGGGAAAGCGAACACAAAGAGAAGTAATTAGTCGGGCAAACAGATGAAGGATAGTGAAAAAGGATAATGAGAAAAATAATGCATAAAGAAATGAGAACCCTTTGAATAAAAGATGTAACTGAGAATAATTGGTAAATAAACTCAGCAAGAGAAGGAAACCGAGCAAATAAAACTAAGGGGGAACAGAAGAACAGGGAACTAGTGGGAAACAGATAGACAGACAGACAGACAGAGAATAAGATGAAGAAAGATTGAAACGTAGGTCATAAAGAAAAGTTCTCTGTCGTCACAATGGCAGAGGTCAGAGAAGAATGATAAATTACCACTATCCCTATACACTATTAAATAAGCGCACCATCATATCTACGTATGATTTAACAAGACTATGAATAAATTAAGTCACAAAACAAA
>NC_089755.1:58509297-58574297 GCF_040412425.1 Macrobrachium rosenbergii | reverse complement strand
AAAAGTAAATAAAAGTCAGTTGGGATTTCGAAAGAAGAAAATTAGGTGGAGAGAGAGAGAGAGAGAGAGAGAGAGAGAGAGAGAGAGAGAGAGAGAGAGAGAGAGAGAGAGAGAATAAAAAAAAATATCTCGAAAGTTGGGAAACATTGACTTCAGCTTCGGGACACCTGATTCTTACTTCCGATACTTCTTCTTTTTCTTTTTTTTTTTTTTATTGAGAGCTAGGGCCAAATGGAAAGAGCTGCCTAATGACCTTTCCTAGCTGAAGCAGAAAGAAATTAGAAAGACGAAAAGAAAAGAGAGGAATGGAGGCCTGATTTAGCAATGGGGGAAATTGTACATAGATTTTTGTTTTAGATTCTTAAAGAAGGGTATGAAAGTCAGGAAGATAAGTTTAAGCAGGGAGAAGACTCCAAAGCTTAGCAAACCACAGACTCTACCCATTACAGAAAAGACTACAGAAGACACCACTTCATAACCAATACATTTAATAAATTCTTAAAGAAGGGTATGAGAGTCAGGAAGGTAAGTACAAGCAGGGAGGAAACTCCAAAGCTTAGCAGACTACAGACTCTACCCATTACAGAAAAGACTTCAGAAGACACCACTTCATAACCAATACACTTAATAAACACGAAATCGGAACGACAATAATTCTAACCAAGAAAATAAGTCAAAAGCATAAAAATTCTCGCAGCCAACAAATAAAAAATAATAATCCTGATTCACATGAAACTTCTAAAACAAACTCTCTGGTTTCCAGCCATCAAGTTTCTGAGAATGATCAAATCTCTTTCCAGATATGTACTGGAAAAACAAACTGACTCTCTGCCAAGACCTTCTGAGAATCATTGGCTGGGCATCTGAGATGAGAATAAGTGATAATTCTCCATCAAGAGGCAACTGACAACAGAGATTGTATTTTCGTTATATTCTCATCAAATTGTGTGTGTGTGTGTGAGAGAGAGAGAGAGAGAGAGAGAGAGAGAGAGAGAGAGAGAGAGAGAGAGAGAGAGAGAGAATGTCTACATGACATTAACATTCGCAAAATGTTTCAATATCTGCCAATAACACGCTTGGCAATACGAACTCAATATTTCCAGTTGGAAAGAAAAAGTGAAGGAGACAAGGGGTGAGAGTGAGGTGGGGGGGGAGGAGGGGGAGGGGAAAGACTTTCCTCAGAAGTGGAAATGATCCATGAAGAAGCAATTCACTCAGAGGTAGGTTATGCGTGTAATAAGATTCTTCGAGGGAAAATGGGGATGAGATACACAGTCAGCAAAACTAGGATTATTGTATCCAGGCAATCAGCAAAAAAAAAAAAAGAACTAGCACGAATCATCTGAGAATAAAATAAAAGCAACTGGTTTAGTGAAAAACCGAATCAACCAAACAATTCGAGTGCAGAAGAACATTAAAACAAGATTTGGTGAAAAACCGAATCAGCGAAACATCTCTCTGATTCGCTGAATGTAAACTAAACTAAATCCTTTCGAGTGCGAGAACAAGTACTAAGAGAGTGCAGTTTGAGTGCAACAGCCTAAAATATTAATCTCGAGTGCATACTAGAACAACGAGCTCGAGTGCAAAGAATCACTAATATATTCAGCTGCAGTGCGAAAGTCGCTAAACTAACAGCTTTAAGTGTAAAGAATCCATAAAAAAACTAGTTCGAGTGCAAAGAATCCATTAAAAAGCCAGTTCGAGCGTAAAGAATCCATTAAAAAGTCAGTTCGGGTGCAAAGAATCCATAAAAAAAAAGTTCGAGTGCGAAGAACCCATTAAAAGGCCAGTTCGAGTGCAAGGAATCCATAAAAAAAAAAAAGTTCGAGTGTAAAGAATCCATTAGAAAGCCAGTTCGAGTGCAAGGAATTCAAAAAAAGTTATTGTGAAAATAATCCATAAAAAACCAGTTCAAGTGCAAAGAATCCATTAAAACCCCAGTTCGAGTGCATAGAATCCATAAAAGAGTCCAGTTCGAGTGCGAAAAGATGCAGACCCCAAAAAACCACACAAAAGTGGAAAAAACCTTCACAAAACCTCCAAAAACCGTGGGAATTAGGCCACCTCTCTTGTTATTCCAGAGAGAGAGAGAGAGAGAGAGAGAGAGAGAGAGAGAGAGAGAGAGAGAGAGGGCAGAAAAGGGTTATTATTGTAGGGGGACCAAGCGAGCGTACATGGGCTAAGTTTAGTAGAGGGTTGCTGTTTGTGTGGTGTGGGGAGGGGGGGAGAGTGTAGAGAGTGTATATACATGCAGTGCCTTTTACACATACACATATATACACACACACACACATACACGGCCGTGGTACCCCGTGTGCGCTCTGCCGTATAAATACAGCTTTATGAACATATTGCAGTGCTCAGCTCAGCAGACTCTCCACCGTTCCATAAACAGCCCTGAGGTGGGGAGGGGGGGGGTTTGTGGGGAGAAGGAGGGTTAGGGGTACAGGGGGTGTCTTCATGGCCCACTCACTGATGGAGGGTAGAGAGTGAGAGAGTGAGTGTGTTTGGATGTACTGGACTGTGGTTTTGGCTCTTTGTTAATGCATGTTACAGTCTTGCATTGTTTTCTCTCTCTCTCTCTCTCTCTCTCTCTCTCTCTCTCTCTCTCTCTCTCTCTCTCTCTCTCTCAAGTTTATTTTTTTATTTCTATAAGTTCTTCAATTTAAGCTTTGAAATAACAAATCTCTCTCTCTCTCATTTTTTCTCTCTCTTTGGGACTTTGTTAATGCATGGTTATGTTCTTGCATTGTTTAGAGAGAGAGAGAGAGAGAGAGAGAGAGAGAGAGACAGATTTCTATAAATCACTAACACTTAAATAAGGAAACACACCAACCAAATTAGTTTTAAATAAACTAAGACATGTAAGAAATAAAACATCTATGAGCTCATCACCTTAGTAATAGACTTCAGAGAAGCCCTTCCCTCCCCCAACAGTCCCCAACAGTCACTCCCTCCTCCCTCCAATCCCCAAGAACTTCCCCCCCCCCAAAACAAGCCAGCCTCACGACCTCTTAAAACAAAACCTTTGAATATTCCTCAGCTAAATGAGTAATGCCCTTGTATATTCGTCTGTCTCAGAACATAAGGAAGGAAGAATCGAGGTGGATTTAGAGTCAGTCCTTTTTTTTTTTTTTTTTTTTTTTCAAAACGTCGCATCTGGAAGCTGAATAATGATGCCATTGCAAATGCATTCCGACTCTGCATGATTTTGCATCGTCAGGATTCACTCTGGAGAACAAGAATGCAGAATTCTAATGAATTTCCTCTCCTACAGGTTAAATTATTTAAAGCAGTCTTGTCATACTTTTTTCCGAGAGGGGGAACTGTGTGTTTGTGCGTACGTTAGAGAGAGAGAGAGAGAGAGAGAGAGAGAGAGAGAGAGAGAGAGAGAGAGAGAGAGAGGAACGGAACTTGAAAATTGCCTCCTTTCAATTATTGTTATATATGGGATAAGTACGTATGTAACGTATGTATGTATGTATGTATTATATATATATATATATATATATATATATATATATATATATATATATATATATATATATATATATATATATATATATATATATATATATATATATATATATATATATATATATATATATATATATATATATATATATATATATATATATATATATATATATATATATATATATATATATATATATATATATATATATATATATATATAAATATATATATATAAAATATATATATATATATATATATATATATATATATATATATATATATATATATATATATATATATATATATATATTACAGGGAAGAATGAAAAATGGGGAAGTTACCATTGCTCCATTTTGTCAAGTTGAGAGAGAGAGAGAGAGAGAGAGAGAGAGAGAGAGAGAGAGAGAGAGAGAGAGAGAGAGATGGAACCTTGGTAAACTGTAAGATACATCCATTACATCAAAGTAAATGGATTGCCTCATTTAGTTTCTCTGCACGAAGTTATTTGACAGCTGAGAAGCCAAGCTTTAATAATATTTCCGTAAAAATACGCAAATTACCTCTTGCGTAATCAAGATTTACAGCAACAAGTAAATAAAACCGAAAACGAAGGTTTTAATCCCTCAGATAATCAGGCAAAGATTTACTCTGGGTTTATTATTATTATTATTATTATTATTATTATTATTATTATTATTATTATTATTATTATTATTATTATTCATAAGATGACACTTACTCATATGGAACAAGCCCACCACATGGGCCAATGACTTGAAATTCAAGCTTCCAAAGAATATGGTTTTCATTAGGAAGAAGCAAGAGGAGTTAAAGGGATATACATAAAGAAAAGATCCCACCTATTAAAAAAAAAAAGAAAAATATATTAATAAATGAACAAATAGATAAAAATGTATTCAAATGCTAAGAGAATATTATTAGGGTAGTAATGCATTGCACCGTCGCTTGAACTAAAGCTGATAATTACAATCTAAGGCAGTCAAAAGAGTCACTTCAACCCATAGCAATATTAAATATTAAATTAAAATGATTTCTAACACTGTTCATTCTTCTGTCAAGAGAGGATTGGCGAGCAACAGGATTCTTGCAAAGTATTTGACAGGACAAATTGGACCATAAATGCTTCATAACTCTTGCATCAGGACTGTAATGGAAGTTTCCTTTGTGTAACGTAACAGTCTCTCTCTCTCTCTCTCTCTCTCTCTCTCTCTCTCTCTCTCTCTCTCTCTCTCTCCACAAATAACCCAAAATCTAACAACGTTCAACCAATCCCCCCCCTCTCTCTCTCTCTCTCTCTCAGTAACCCAAATTCCATCTAAACGTTCAACCAACCTCTCTCTCTCTCTCTCTCTCTCTCTCTCTCTCTCTCTCTCTCTCTCTACCTACGCTGATCATTGGCAATTGTCTGAGAATGGGGTAGTACCAGTTGTAAGCACATCTTTAAGTCTGGTAGCTCCGCGAGGAGAGTCAGCAGGCAGCAGCAACAGCAGCAGCAGCAGCAGAAACAGCAGCAGCAGAAAAAAACAGCAGTCAGTGAGTCAGTCAGCAGTCTGTCAGTCCCTCTTTCGCAAGAACCGTTTACCGGTTCTCAAAAACTCATCCAGTTATGCTGTCCCCTTATCCCGAACCAACCAGGGCCCAGAACCATCTCGGGCCGTGCTGTACCCTTCCTAAGGAACCCCTCCTCTCTCTCTCTCTCTCTCTCTCTCTCTCTCTCTTCCTATGCCCTGCCACACCCCTTCC
Source organism: Macrobrachium rosenbergii (assembly GCF_040412425.1). Taxonomy (NCBI): domain Eukaryota; kingdom Metazoa; phylum Arthropoda; class Malacostraca; order Decapoda; family Palaemonidae; genus Macrobrachium; species Macrobrachium rosenbergii. Next base: position 58,569,053 of record NC_089755.1, on the reverse strand, counting down.
TTCCTCCTACTCCCACAACCTTCCCCTCGTTTTCTGAAGACACGTCTCTCTCTCTCTCTCTCTTCCTCCTCCTCCCCCTCCCCCCCCCTGGCATTTAAATGAGTTTTTGAAAGCCGTATATACACACGAATGTCGTTGCAAGAGGTATTATGTCGTTTCCTAGCTTTCGCCTCCGTTTCAGAGGAGCGTAATACATTTTATTTCTTTCTCTATAAACTGTGTGGATTATTTTTGTCGTTTTTTAAATCTAAAGTCAAGATCTGACGTAGTGATTATATTTTTTGATTGATATTTTGACTGCATGGTATTCATTTTATGATTCGGTAATACATGCGCATGGTACGTATGTATGCATGTATATATATATATATATATATATATACATATATATAATGAATCGATATAATGAATCACGCATGCGCATATACACACATCCCGCATACGCATCAAATACCTGTTATTACAACATAGCTGGCCCTACGGAAATTCGAAAACGAAAATTCATTAGTTGGCGAGAGAGAGAGAGAGAGAGAGAGAGAGAGAGAGAGAGAGAGAGAGAGAGAGAGATCTGTAATTTATTCGAGGAAAAGAAATCCCATAAATCTCCCGAATACTGAAGAACGTGACTTCGAGAAGTCTGCCTTTTTAAAACTCATGATGGAAGACGGGTGGGAGTGGAGAGAGAGAGAGAGAGAGAGAGAGAGAGAGAGAGAGAGAGAGAGAGAGAGAGAGAGAGAGAGAGAGAGAGAGAGAGAGAGAGACCATAAATACAAAAGGGTTTAGGCCTGATTCCCATCTCAGGTCCCACGAACTCTCTTCTTATACGAGTAGCAAGATCGTTGTTTCTCTTGTCAACAGAAGTTTTAAAAATGCCGTGACTTTGAGCCTTTTACTCTTTTTAAAAATGATTTATCTCTGACGTTTTTATTATTGAAGTATTAAGGGAAAAGTAAGATGATTATTTCACGGAGTTTGGCGCTGAAGTGTCTTTGGGATCTGCTGTTCATGTTATCTGTCTTTTGCTGATTTGAATTACAATGACCAACCACAGAAATAATCTTTTCCATTTTATGGAGATGGAAAATGGCTCTTATTTTCTCCTTTATTTAGACTTGAAAATGACTCTTATTTTCTTCTTTATTCAGTCTTGAAAATGACTCCATTTTCAGTCTTCAAGTCTTGAAAATGACTCCATTTTCTCCCTTCTTCAGTCTTGAAAATGACTTCATTTTCAGTCTTCAAGTCTCGAAAATTACTCCATTTTCAGTCTTCCAGTCTTGAAAATGACTCCATTTTCAGTCTTCAAGTCACGAAAATGACTCCATTTTCAATCTTCCAGTCTTGAAAATGACTCCATTTTCAATCTTCCAGTCTTGAAAATGACTCCATTTTCTCCCTTCTTCAGTCTGGAAAATTACTTATTTTCTCCCCTCTTCAGCCTTGAAAATGACTTTATTTTCTCATTTTCTCTCTTCTTCGGTCTTGAAAATCACTCGTTTTTCTCCCCTCTTGTCTTGAAAATGACTTATTTTCTACCTTCTCCAGTCTTGAAAATGACCCATTTTCAATCTTTTGGACTTGAAAATGACTCACATTCAATCTTCTAGTCTTGAGAATGACTCCACATTCACTCATGTCTAGGATGCTACGCCAATGTGCCCCTTCGTCAATCTTGCAAAAGGAGTCCTTTGAAGGCTTCTCTCCCGATCCTTTTGAAATGCGCAACATATGCGCATGTCGACTGGATATAATCACGCAAACTTCAGTCCAATGTGGTCCATGTGGTGTAAGTCTCATGGGTGTTCTAACTTTGGAAATCACCTCAATCATAAAAAAAAAATCTTTGAAACATTTGATTCCCAAGTTGAATTTCGAACTCGACAGGTCATTTCAAATACAGGAAAAGGTCTCTCTCTCTCTCTCTCTCTCTCTCATCATTTCATTTTTCCTTTGTCGAATTAGTAATTGAAATGAGTTCCGGGTGATTCGGTCCTATCGGGGAATTTGTAGCTCTTCTCAAATCTCGGGAGAAATAACTTCCTTTTCCTGGAACGCTTTCAATGCGAGAAAGTTTTCGTTCGCCGAGATGGAATTTATGAATTTTAGGCTGTGCGTGCGTGTGTTTCAGAGAGAGAGAGAGAGAGAGAGAGAGAGAGAGAGAGAGAGAGAGAGAGAGAGAGAGAGAGAGCACGCTTAGGCCCTCATACTACGCCGGAAAGTGGGACGAAAATCCTTCCCATCGACGAAATTATCTTCCATCCATTTAGCCAGGCGAAGACTTCCATCAATGCCCTTTTTCCACGGAGGGCGGGGAAAGGGCGAGGTGGGCGGGGGGAGAGGAAGGGGGCTGGGGGTGCCGAAGGCGCTAGGCGTCGGAAAGTATAACGATTAAAGACCGTCACTTTCGACTTTCTCCTCAAATCAAAGGAAAATTTGAGAGGCTCATTTGCATAAAGAGCGAGACAAGTCCCTTTGGATTTCGTCGAAGGCGGCGCCCTCAGTCTTGTGTGCCAGGTCTTCCCTGGTCCCCTACTGGCTCCCTTGTCCCTTCCCCCTGCCCTGAGGAAGGAAAGAGGGGGGGGGGAGTTAAATCCATCCCTCTATAGACCCCCTTTAAAGGTTGATTTGCATTTTATTAAAAGGGATATGGAACCAAAGTTATATGCGGCCTTGTCATATCATAACGAAGGTAAATGATCTCACTTGTTCGATTTCAGGCTAGAGGAACTTTGAGGCGATCTTCGAGGAGTCTAGAGAGAGAGAGAGAGAGAGAGAGAGAGAGAGAGAGAGAGAGAGAGAGAGAGAGAGAGAGAGAGAGAGAGAGAGTTATTTCGTAACCAATGAAAATCGACGAACAAAAAATATGAGAAAGGATACATTTACATTTTTGTCAGATAAAATAAATTCTTACCCAGCAAACGGTGACAACACTATTTTCAACAATTTATTCCTCTTCACTGAACAGGTCTTCTAATCCTACGGAGAAAAGATTTATTCTTTCACAATCAACACGTTAAATTCCCTAAAAAAATTCACCATATTCACCACAAGCACCAATTTACTTCTCATCTAATAAACAAAACCTAATTCACTCTAACCAACCTAGTTAACTTCAGACCACCCGATCCAAATCCGTTTAATGTTGTTTATCCCTAACCATTTAGAAACGAAAATATACCTGGCCGCACTTTACACAGGTAAAACTAATTTGCGAGCGTGTTTACAAACACTCTGCTCAAAAAAGCAGCATCGGTGACGATAGGGAAATGTCAACATAATAATAATTGAAAGGACTCTCTCTCTCTCTCCCTCACTCTCTCTCGGTTCCCAACAAAACAAGAGTGCGCTTTGAAGATCTTGTAAACAAACAATAAGGGAAAATCGCTGAATACATTTGACAGAAATGATGATTCCCACAGCGAGTAATTAAATCACTGGGAAAGAAGAATGAATTCTTGATGCAGGAATACAATGTATAAATGATCAAATTATTAAACTACATGCATAAAAGAGATTTTCGGGGTTAAACGCTGCTTATTTTAAAATATAAATACTCAGTTTGCTTTGAATACTATGTACTATATATAGTCAAAACATGATCCAGAACTTTGGTCTTCTCTTACTGATTATGTGTTTTCAAATAACAGCTAGATTTCCGCTGTCTATGAATTCGTCTAAAACACACAGAGGAAATTAAAGAATATATCATTGTGGAACCTTAGATTCAGAAAATGGAAGTCTGGTAATATACACAACTCTGCATTTGACAATAAGCTCTCTCTTTCTCTCTCTCTCTCTTGCGAGTCACACCACCTTCTTATCATTTCACAACCTATATCATTCGTACCTTTATTTTCAAGATAATACCACTTTCATCATCTTTTAATTCCTAACATTCATCTTCCTGACTTTCATTTCCATACATCGCCTGACCTTTCATTTCTCTCTCCATCACTTTCATAGCTCCATCACTTTCATAACCCTTCTACATAAAACACATCTCCCCTTTCCTCACTTTTATAAAAATCATCATTCTCTTTCCCCCCTTGCCTCACTTTCATCATATCTTTTTCTACTCCGAATGCATCTCTCTCTCTCTCTCTCTCTCTCTCTCTCTCTCTCTCTCTCTCTCTCTCATCTCTCGCCAGGCAAAGGAGAAAATGAAATATTTTCTCTCCCATAATGGCATAATTTAATCAAAAGCAACGGACTTCTCTCATTGAATTTGGCTGATGAGCATAATGACGTAATGACGTGTGGCCCATGGGGAGTAGAATTTTCATTTTCAGGTCTTTCAACCTCGACCTCCTCCTCCTCCTCCTAGTCTTCCTTCCTCCTTTCTTCCCTCCTGTCTTCCTTCTTTTGTCATTCCACTAATTACACATTTCGCGGCCCGGCATCAGAGGTCACCTTCGGGAAGACATTGCTTTTGTCAGGGCAGGTGAAATTATTCGTTGTTTTTAAAAGGTGTTTTGATGAGGTGAGAGTTGTATGCGCACGTACATACATATACACACACACATATATATATATATATGTATGTGTGTATGTATATATATATATATATATATATATATATATATATATATATATATATATATATATATATATATATATATATATATATATATATATATATATATATATATATATATATATATATATATATATATATATATATATATATATATATATATATATATATATATATATATATATATATATATATATATATATATATATATATATATATATATATATATATATTAACCTTTCGGTTCTCAACCAATCTCGTGCAGTAGGGACTGCTAACCCTATGCTCTTCTACACCCTAGTTTCGACCCAACACAGTCGACTAAGTACTAGGTACTAAGGAAGGCAATTTTTCTGTCAATAAAGGCACAGGGAAATTCGATGGATATTGCCTAAATCGTTCATTCTCTTGGAGAAGAGGAAAAATACCCTCCCGCCCAAAAAAAAAAAATTAATGAGACAATATATTCTTCCATTTTATGAACAAAAAAGTTACCTATTTCCTCACACACAGATTAAAACTCTCTTATTTGAAGAAGAACCTAAACAGTTACATATGTCTTACCCAGAAAAAACAAAAATTAAAAAAAATTACACTTAAATAAGAACGCAACCATGCAATCAATTTCACTGAAAAATAATCTTCTTCCATTTTGAGAACGCAAAATTTACCTATCTCTTTAAAAAAAAATTAAAACTACTTAATTTGAAAATGAACACAAAACATTACGTATTTCCCACAAATTAAAAATAAACAAAAACTGTATTTAAATAGGAACTCCATCAGGCAATCAATTCCAACCCCCCTCCCTCATTAGACAAAAGGACCTCCTTACATTTTTCATCCAATTCCGGGTGAACCAGTTCGAAGAAGAAGCTCTTGATAACAGGTGGTCCATGAGTTAGGTGAAAGGAATATTTGGGCGGCTTTGGACTCCTTCGAGACCAGAGAGGTGTCTGGAGGAGCCTGTGGTCAGGCTGTCACTCTTGTAGATTCTCCTTCCTAAGGAAGGATTGCTTGAGAATCCTCCAGGATGCCTCATTAGGGTGTTCTTGGGTAAATCTTGCTATTAAGTCTTGTTATCAGCTGTCATCTGCATTTGATGGATCGTGTTAATGCTTTCACAACCTTTTGCTTGCAGAATTCTGTGCTTTTCCAGGCAGGGTTGGACCTTGGCTTAAGATAATAATAATAATAATAATAATAATAATAATAATAATAATAATAATAATAATAATAATGGTTTTTTGAGTGCATTAATTGGGCTTCTTTGTGAATTTATACTCTACTTTCTAGATAGAAAAGGCAGGGTTGGACCTTGGCTTGGAATAATAATAATAATAATAATAATAATAATAATAATAATAATAATAATAATAATAATAATAATAATAATAATAATAATAATAAGGGATTTTTTATGTGCCTTAACTGTGCATTTTTTGTGAATTGATAATTTACTTTCTTGACAGAAGATGAAAAATATACAATTCTCTCAAGTCTGTAACCTAACTGTAAAACGAAAATGAATGAACAAATTTGAACCATGCAGTTAAAAAAACTAATTCACTGTGTCTTCGAAGGAGGTAACATATTTCAGTTGAAAAATGAATCTCAATTTACAAAGAAGAAGATTTAAATTAAAAACTCGCTGAACTAAAGAGAAACTAAAAATAATCTGCTCAAAAAAGAAAATAGCCTCCAACGCCCCCAGAGAGCGAAATGAATGCGGTGACGTCATCGAGCAATATACCAGAGACCTGAATATGTAAATCTTTTGTTCGTATTTTTTCCCCTCATTACGTTTTCACTTTTTTCTCTCTCTCTCTCTCTCTTTCTTTCTTTCTTCCACTAATTATCTCGTTCACGTCCCTAGAAAGAATGAAAGGAGAATAAGTTCCCTTTCATCAAAAGGAGTCAAAAACAAAAGAGCTGGGAAGAGGAATTAAAATTAAGACCTGGGGGGTGAGGGATGAGGGGGGGGGGAGGGAGAAAGGAGGGTATATGTAGAGGTGCCAAAACTCTAAATGAACTTTGAATGTTGACAGAAAGGAGGTACCTGAGTGGCGACTGAGCCTTCTTCAGTACCTAGTGAGCTTTTGTAATGGAGCATGACTATTAAAATTCAAATCATGCCCGAAATATTATGATATGAGGTACCTGAAAGTAATAATCACGGAAAACGTTACTAATAATTTAAGGATATTGATAAGAAAAATATATATATATATATATATATATATATATATATATATATATATATATATATATATATATATATATATATATATATATATATATATATATATATATATATATATATATATATATATATATATATATATATATATATATATATATATATATATATATATATAATACATACATACATACATAAAGGCAAATCTTCCAGGCAAGATACGTACGACGGAATTAAATCCCCCCAGGACATGGCATGCCATGAAGACATCAGTCGTAAGTTAATAACATTAATGATGCAATTAAACACACGAACAAAATCCTGTCATGACCGTGTCCATATCTACCATTAAAAAAAGATAATTCTTGAATAAAAACGAGTTTGGATATAATAGCGTAATTCTTAATAAAAAAAAAAATCATGCATCACCCAATAAAAAACCCTTTTATGTTACAAAAAACAAGGACCAACGGAAGCACAGTTTAATGAGATTTGATAGAAAAATTACGAAATATGAATACGCAAAAAAAAAAAAAACATGCACTGCTCCCATGTAATACATTGTCAAAAGCAACGCCATTACTTCATCAATGTAAATGGGATTTGATGCACTTTGCCAGCAGTTAATTAATTTACGCAACATGATATACCATCAAATGTACTCGGGGATAAACAAACACAGATATAAGATGATTCATTCCATTACGACTTGCTATTACGTAAATGTGTACATCGTAAAGATGCATAATACTTTTCCCTCTTTATGATTGAACTGAACTGTATTGAATATAGAATTTAGGACAAAGGCCAAGCACTGGGACCTATGAGGTCATTCAGGGCTGAAACGGAAACTGACAGTAAAAGGTCTGAAAAACAATACAAAGATGGACAACGTTTTCAGTTTTATGTAAAAGAAAACTATTGAGATTGCTTTGTTTGTCCGTCCGCACTTTTTCTGTCGCCCTCAGATCTTAAAAACTACTGAGGCTAGAAGGCTGCAAATTGGTATGTTGATCATCCACCTTCCAGTCACCAACCATACCAAATTGCAGCCCTCTAGCCTCAGTAGTTTTTATTTTATTTAAGCTTAAAGTTAGCCATAATCGTACTTCTGGCACCGATGTAGGTACCAAAAACTCAGGCTACCACCGGACCGAGGCTGAGGCTAAGAATTTCATAGGCCGTTACTGAGGCCACCACCGGACCATGGCTGAGTTTTATGGGCCGCGGCGTAAAGTTCCATACAGCATTACAGAAAACTCGACTGCGCCGAAGAAACTTCGGGCGCATTTTTTCACTTGTTTAACTCTTACATCCAATTAACATCATATTACCTCGACGTGAAAGCGCGGCTCAAAACAGCCCTCTTGTATTATCAAAGCGAAGGAGAAATTCGTTCACCGACACAGAAACCTTTAATAGCATTCACGAAGCTCTGAGCTTAAACTCGAGTGTAAGTTTGATGTTGAAATGCGACAGACGAAGCCATTCTTGGGCAACAGTCTTTCAGATGCGAGAAATGACGAGAGAACATTGCTGTGATATTCTGGGGACGAATTTTGCCAGGTGCGTTTAATTCCAAGGATAATATAAACTGAGGTTATGTTTGTATGTTGGTCTCTACGTGACGTTCAAGTCCGAGGATAATATAAACTGAGGTTATGTTTGTATGTTGGTCTCTACGTGACGTTCAAGTCCAAGGATAATAAACACTGAGGTTATGTTTGTATGTTGGTTTCTACCTGACGTGTAAGTTCAAGGTTAATATAAACTGAGGTTACGTTTGTATGTTGGTCCCCACCTGACGTTTAAGTCCAAGATAATATAAACTGAGGTTATGTTTGTATGTTGTTCTCTACCTGGCATTTGATTCCAAGGATAACACAAACTGAGATAATATTTGTATGTTGGTTTCTAACTGGCGTTTAAATGAACTCAGGCAGTGCATACATGTTGGGTAATGCTCATTAACTGGTCTCTCTACCTGGCGTTTATTTCCAAGGATAACACGGACTCAGGTTCTGTATATTGGCCTCTAATGGCGTTTAAGGTAAAAGAAACCATGAATTCAGGTACTGGTCTCTACCAGGCGTTTATGCCAACAATAATATGAACTCAGGTAATGTTAGTGCACTGTTATCTACCTGGCATTTTAAAGGTAAGTTATAAAATGATCTCGGGTAATGACCTGTGTCATACCCACAGCTTGTAAAACGGAAAGCATTCTCATCCACTTATATCCAAAAAATAAGTATTAATTCAATTTTCCTAGGTCATTCCTCTTGTAAGATATTTCCAAAACAACAAAATATATTCAAAGGTGCCACTAAAACGCTCAAGTTGCAAGAAAACATTTAAAATAGAAGCGTAACACAACCAAAATGCAACAGGCTAAACTCATGCAGCAGTTGACCGCTGACAGCAGTGCTGACAGCAATGCTGACATCATTAGGCATTAAGAGTATGCCCCGTGGGACAGAAATTTCGTCAAGCTCTCTGCAAACTCCATTTCATCAAGGACCCACCCCCCCACCCCAACCTGGCCACAGGCATTAACCACAACCCCCACCCTTCTCCCACGTAACACGCAGAAATGCCTTTAATTCTATCTATTTAATTCTAGCTATTTATTCTCTGCGTTGCTTTTTATGTGTTATTCACATATTGAGTTATATAATCGTTTTGTAGAATTGTTATTCAAGAAAAAAGCACATTTAGAGTTATACAATTGTTTCCTAAGAGTGTTATTAATGGAATAAATCTCAGAACAATATCTGAACTGTCAAACATTCTAATGAAGATGTTTTTAAAGCCTGAATTGTCATATGTTTAAATGTCATGTTTTTCAAGTCTGATTTATCATAGGTTTTAATGAAATGTTTTTCAAGTCTGAATTATCATAGGTTTTAATGCAATATTTTTCAAGTCTGAATTGTCATTGGTTCTAATGAAAAGTTTTTCAAATCTGAACTGCCATAGGTTTTAATTAAATGTTTTTCAAGCCTGAATTGTCACATGTTTTAATGAAATGTTTTTCAAGTCTGAATTGTCACATGTTTTAATGAAATGTTTTTCAAATCTGAATTGTCACATGTTTTAATGAAATGTTTTCCAAGCCTGAATTGTCATAGGTTTTAATGAAATGTTTTCCAAGTCCGAATTGTCACAAGTTTTAATGAAATGTTTCTCAAGTCTGAATTGTGTCCTAAGTTTTAATGAAATGTTCTTAACACAAATATTAGCTCAATTCGAGTCTAATTAGCAACTTTATGAAGGGAAGGAGGAAAATGAATGCAAAAATCCATAGTTAATATTCCATGACCCAACGAAAACAGGTCGGCCTTGAGAGATCAGAGTCCATTATGAAAAGGTAAAGAAAACAAGCTTCATGAAAAAATGGGCCAAAAAATGGGTCAGTCTCCCCTTAAAGATTGGAATTTGGCGAGTGAAGGGAAAACATGTCTGCATTATTATTAATTATTATTATTATTATTATTTTATTATTATTAATTATTATTATTATTATTATTATTATTATTATTATTATTATTATTATTATTTTAAGGAGTACAGCCATTCTTCAATGCAATCATACAAAGAAATCAATTTATATAATCTATAAACCAAGCTTTTTCCATAGCATATAGATTGGAAATACGATTTGAATTATATATATATATATATATATATATATATATATATATATATATATATATATATATATAATGTATAATAGAAATAATCAACACACAATTACTTGTGGAACATAAATAAATTTCTGACTCAAATCAGGATCAGAACCCAGGTCTTTCAAATGAAAGACCAGACCGCTCACAACCACGCCACACAAGTCACAAAAGAAGCTGGAACCTGAGTACCACTGTGCTTAAGGCATTACCTGGGGCAGGCTGGTATGAAGGCAGTTAACCTGCCCAGGTAATGCCTTAAGCATTGCCTGTGAAAGTATCATTGAAAACAGTCTCAGAAAATATATAACATGGCACCTTGCTGATAGACGCTGCGCAAGAAGATCGGACCGAATAAATAAAAATACCAAAAAAGCAGAATAAAACTAAAGCATAATTTCACGTGATAACCGAATTATCTCATAATATAATTACGAAACGAAAAGCCCCCCACCCTTAGAGATGACGTAACTTCCGTCAACATATAGCGTCGATAACGAAAACTGTAGACCAGGCAAGTATTTGTTGTTCCCCTTTTGAAAGCGTAAATAATACACCAGCGCTCGAGATAAAAGGCCTATTTCTATCCACAGCACAAACAATTTTCTCTTTTGTTTGTTTGTCTGTCAAATGGGCAGAAGAGACACGATCCCTCCGTTTGTTTCTACAATTCCTATACTCGCGCCGGAGGCTTCTCTCTCTCTCTCTCTCTCTCTCTCTCTCTCTCTCTCTCTCTCTCTCTCTCTCTCTCTGTTTAAATTTCCGTCTGGGTAACTCTAGTGTTTTCTGCAAATAACAAAGTGTACCAATATTTTCAAATTTAATACTAGATATACTCTGAATCTATAATAAATCCACAACACACAAATACATGCATACACACACACATATATATGTGTGTGTGTATATATACACACACACACACGTCAGTTCACTACACTACCATTCCTTAGTGTCGAAATAAAGTCACTAGCAGTATTAGTCAACGTAAAAATGATTGCTTCTATTATGTAATAATAATAATAATAATAATAATAATAATAATAATAATAAGAAGAAGAAGAAGAAGAAGAAGAAGAAGAAGAAGAAGAAGAAGAAGACCCTCCTTGAGGCATGTTGTGTTGCATAAAATAATAATAATAATAATATAATAATAATAATAATAATAATAATAAAGATAACAGAACGGCAAAATACCCTCACATTCCCAGCGACAACCCAAGTGCGTCGCTTTGTCGCTGTTGCGACTCCATCGATTATCGACAATGTGCAAAATAACGCCGGAACTGATCAAACAAACAAGGATGACATTGACAACACGAAGAAGTGGCTGTTGTCAGTGCGGGAAATGCGCGTGGGGGGAAAATAACAACACGAATAAGGGGAGTTAACATAATTGCGCGGGAATGTTGGAAGAGGTGTGGGGAATGCAACGAAGGTGATTTTAACGTTGTAGGTGAAAGGAAAGATGTTGAATGTTTGGAATGCAATAGTGGATATAACGTATGTGTCGTTGTAAGTGTTAATGTTAATATGAGTAAGCCAGGAACGTTATTAATACATTGTGAAAATATTCATATTGCATTAATGTATAATCTTCATACAGAAATGTGACAAAGGCAATTTAATATTTAACAGTTTAACAGAAAACTGGTGAATATTTGATACGCAATTATGTAAATGATGTATACATCATTTTAAATACTAATAAGGATTTGAGTGAGACAGGAACGTATACTGTAAATAGTGTATTCAAACATATGAATATAATGTATATTATTACTTTATGTATAATTATAATTATTGGCTTTAAATACAATCTTCCAAAGAATATGGTGTTCACTCGAAAGAAATAACAGACGACAATAAGAAATATAGAAAGAGGAGATCAGCTATAAAGAAAAAATGAATTCACAAATTGATAAATAAATAGATATAATAGGGAAAATACAAACTCGAAAAAAGGCATCGTACAGAAAAAAATAAATCAACAAACTCATGAAATAAATTGATAAAAAAACATAAAATTAATATTCGAAAAAGGCATCGTACATCATGGCCGCACCAGAGCTCCATTTCACCGAGACTCCAAACTCCCAAACTTCCTAACCCCTACCCCCGTCCCCCCCCCCACAGGGAACCACTTCCCAGTTCATTTTCGTGCCTCCAAAAAAAATCGAAGCGGTTCTTTGCCAGTTTCGGCCGCAATGAGAGACGGGGATAATGCGGCTTCGTAATGAAGCAGATCGCTTTACCCTTAATTGCTTGCAAGATCAAGTTCCCTTAATCTTTTTTTTTTTTTATCCCGGAGAGGAATAGAGCACCTGTTTACTACGGAGGTCCCGAAAGAGATTCTATTAAATATTTAGAGAGACTTTAAATGAGTTTGGTTATTCATGGGTTGTAATGAATGGCTTAAATTTTATATTTTTTTTTTGCGAATTTACATTTTTTTTACCTCCGAGAGGAACAGAGCACCTGATTATACGATGTACAGAAAACTCGATTGCGCCAAAGAAACTTCGGTGCATTTTTTTCCTATTCATAATTGATTTCTATGTTTACCAGTTTGCTTGATGCAGTGTAAGTGTTTTGATGAAAGAGAGAACATCAAATAGTCTGGCCATGCTAAATTTATCTTTGTTGGCAAATGGAAGTATTAAAATAAACAGTAGTCTTTGAGAAAAGTAGCAATTTAAACTATAAAACAAATGTATAAGAATTGAATGAAATACCGACAAATATGTTTAGATTAAAAGTAATTTGAGTATCTAATCAGAAATAAGAATAAGCATACATCAAGACTGAAAACTTCAACTCTTTATTGAATTTGAAGAAATGGTCGTAAGTACCCACTGAAGACCAGACTACAAAAAGCTAATCCTCTTAGAGTTAATTAGTTTGAAGATACAACACCTTACGCAACTCTATGAGGACGCATGAATGCAAGAATATTAGCACCCCTTGGAAGGGTTTCCCAAACACACTAAACCTTCAGTTAAGTGACCAAGAAAAAACTACACAGAGGTCAAACAACTAAGCCAGAAGGTTTAGAAAGCGGAAACTTACTTCCCTATTAGGCATGTCGAGTCTATGTAAATGTATCTGTATGGAGTAACGTAAAATCTCCTTTTGCCTTAGAGGAGAGAGAGCTAATTGCATCCCATTGCCAAAAACCAAACATAGCCCCGAGAAGTTGTTGCTTCGTCGTAATGTCAGGAGTTTTTCGATCCTTAGAGAGAGAGAGAGAGAGAGAGAGAGAGAGAGAGAGAGAGAGAGAGAGAGAGAGAGAGAGAGAGAGAGAGAGAGAGAGAGAGGAAAGTTCAAGAGCATGTCACGCTCATTTGAGTGGGCGAATGAGGAAAACAAAAAGTTCCTGAATACCAGGAACATTATCTCAACCACTGCAACGTCGAATGTCACTCGAACTGCGGAAACACTGCAAGCCAGGTCAAGGATATACAGACAGAAAAAAACTCTCTCTCTCTCTCTCTCTCTCTCTCTCTCTCTCTCTCTCTCTTTTCAACCCCCAACTCCCCCCTTGTCAGCCGAAATGTGACATGGAAACCAATTAGAGTGGGGTTGGGGCGTGATCTGACGTTTTGGCAAGCATGTATGCGTGACAGCATAAACGGGAGTCAGAGTCCTAAATTCATAACTGGTATGGCAAACGATTTATATTTTTTCTATGAGAAGCTTTACTGAAAGGTTTATTCCCTTGGTCTTCAATATATTCTTATATTGGTGTTGATAAATGTATATGAACTGTGTATGTGTATGTATGTGTATGTATATACTGTATATATATATATATATATATATATATATATATATATATATATATATATATATATATATATATATATATATATATATATATATATATATATATATAATATATATATATATATATATATATTTATATATATATATATTAATCGAACTCATTTTAACTAATCATCAGTCAATTCGAAACTGATCAGTTTTACCTAAGATAAATAATATCGAGCAGTTACAAAGTAAATATTAATATACTGCTACGAAATACCGCTAGAAATAAAACCTTAAACTGAATTAATAAATAAAAAAAAAACCTTCGGATATTTCACGTCACATTTGACACCTCCAATCTTCCCCCAACAATCTCCCTACCAGGCAAACAATCTGCTCCCGAACACGCGTTTGACACATTCCTCAAACTGACGGTTTCATCGTTACAAGAGGAAGCATTGCAGAGCAGCCAAGATTAACATACAGCGTACATCAGAGAGAGAGAGAGAGAGAGAGAGAGAGAGAGAGAGAGAGAGAGAGAGAGAGAGAGAGGAACATCTTGTAAATCAAGATGTCTCCTGTCTTATTTATTTAAGTGTTATGTCGAAGGGGAGATCAGGGAATCTACTATATCGTTCATGAGGATTTGAGTTGGTATATCTTGGTATTTGTTTTTTTGTGAGGGTATGACTTGGTATCTCTTGGTATCTCTCCTTCAGGAATTGTTTTTTGTGAGGATATGACTTGGTATCTCTCCTCCAGGAATCCTTTTCCACCAGGATAAAACTTCATATCTCTTGGTATTCTCTCATTCAGGAATCCTTTTCTTTGACGCCAGAGAAAAGCAATTCATCGGGATAATAATAATAATAAATAATAATAATAATAATAATAATAATAATAATAATAATAATAATAATGTCCTGTTTTATAAGATGGCTGCATCGTTTTAATCAATTTCATATTGTGTTCCTCAATTTCTCTTATAATACTTTTTCTCTTCTACGTTAATATTCAGAGAATAATTTGCCAATGTTCATATTAGTTCAAGGTTGTACTAAAGTGAATTAAAACATGAAAAGCCAAATTAGAAATATATTGAATTGGGTAGTCGGTTGTACTACCTTTACTTATATCTTCCTGCGAAATAAAGTATCTCTCTCTCTCTCTCTCTCTCTCTCTCTCTCTCTCTCTCTCTCTCTCGACTCTCTCCTACGACGATTTCACGACGAAAATAACGAGTTACATAGTCAATATTATCTCTCTCTCTCTCTCTCTGTTCTACGACGATTCCTCGAAGAAAATGAGTTAAATAGTCAATATTATCTCTCTCTCTCTCTCTCTCTCTCTCTCTCTCCTACGACGATTCCACGATGAAAATAACAAATTGAATAGTCAATATTGTAACGCACAAGACTACGACAAAGACTTAGTAAAAGATGGTTGACGCAGGGACAATGATTTGACAGCTGCGTCATGTATGATTTATGACGAATTTCATGACGGTAATCGTGACGTTTATCAGAGATATGACGACTTTGGTCGACGACATAAACGAGCCTCTCTCTCTCTCTCTCTCTCTCTCTCTCTCTCTCTCTCTCTCTCTCTCTCTTCTTTATAAGCAATATATCATAATTTCTTATTCAGATATTTAGTCTTTATCGAAATATACTAAGCATATTTACATCTATAAGTATAATTAACGAAGTTCAGCTACATTTATGTATATCGCAATTACATAAAATCTTCCTGAGAGAGAGAGAGAGAGAGAGAGAGAGAGAGAGAGAGAGAGAGAGAGAGAGAGAGAGACTACACTGAACACGTAATGCGTAACAGCAGCAATGACGGTGAAGGTGGACTATGATCCATATTGGGCCCTCCCGAGTGTGAGTGAAAGAGTGTGTGTGTGTGAGTGTGTGAGTGTGAGTGTGTGTGTTGCTCTATCCCAGTCGACTTTATCCCCTTTAATCCTCCCACAGCTCAGGTAGGGTCCTGTGGCACCTGGTTAATTATTCACCAAACAGGTAGAGGAGGCCCCGCGACGCTAGAGTTTACTAAGGGCCAACCACCAAAGGCTCCGATACAAGAGAGCAGCAGCTAGGGGTCAGGGATTGTGGACGTGGAGCGGGGGCGGGGGTGTTGGAGGAAGGGGCAGGTGTAGAGGGGGAGGGGCCACTGCAAAATTTGGGCGTAGGCTAATGGAGGCATGAGAGAGGGATTCTGCTGAAAAAAGTACTGAAGCTTTTGTCATTAATTACCTGGTGAAATTGAACCTTTGCTCATTAATTATTAGAATGCGTCAGGATTACCGCGGCAGGTAAGTGCTGCGTATGTAATGCTCTCTCTCTCTCTCTCTCTCTAAACACAAAAAAATTGCTCGTGCATATTTAAGCACTCTGGGAAAAACTTATGCTTCACTATCTAAAAGCTATGCAATCTTGTTTATCTCCTGTCCTCAAATTCTATAACTTCCTTTCTTTCAAGAGGCGTGTCTGTTGTTCATTTTTGGTCAGGCTCTACATTTTGACTGTCCAGTTTCCTAACCTTCCTGAGCTAGCAATTTCAATCACCAATTTTCATAGAAAATATTTATATCTATGAATCACTGGGAAAATTTTGTTTTTCTAATTTTCTACGGAAGGATAAAAAAATGACTGATTTTCCTATCACAAAGTAAGGTCGCAAATGCTATGGTCATCGAGACCTCCCTAGTTTGTAGTGTCCATCTAAAAATTAATAAGGTTTAGTTGTATTTTCTGATAGACAATCTCCCTAATATTAAATACGACTGACATTGTATCTGCTTAGAAAAGTGCACCATAATAATTATTTGTCTGGAATTCACACTTTGATTGCAATAACTAGATTAAATAATTTACATAAACAACAATAACAATATCACAACAGAACAGTCAAACCCTCATTTTAATTTAAAAAAATATAAAAACACAGACTTTAAATAACTCTTGGAATTGCTCGCAGAGAGAGAATACACAGACATGTAACACTGCAATTTCTGCAATTTCATTTCAAGTTCTTTCAGAGGATCAAGCAAGCAGCGTCCCACTTATTCCAGCGTCGCTTCTGACTCGAGTGATATGAAAACAAAAGGATCCGATTGTTTTTACTGTAACTTGTCACACAAGACAAGTGAACTGATAATAAAAATGATTTTTAATATCTTGGGATTATTATTCATCGTCTGGGAAATAAAAATATATGAATCTCTTGATATTATTTCACATAGTTATGATCCACCTTGTGATTACGTTTGATAGAATTTGAATTTCTGTCGTAAACTGATACTTCAAAAATGTTTTTAATATATTGGGATACTATTCATCATTTCGCAAATGAAATATATGAATCTCTTGGTGTTTTTCACTTAGCTATAAGCCATCTTGCGATAAAATTCTTAGAATTTGAATTTTTGCTGTTTTACACCCGTGAATTTTTCGTATTCACAAACATTAAGCCACAGATATCGTCTGGGGATTACTATTTATCATTTGAGAAATAAAAATTTACGAATCTCGTGACGATATTTCAAAAATTTAAACTTTCGTCACTTACAAGCGCTTGCATTTTTCGTATTTACAAATATAAAAGTATACATATCTAGGCGTTTAATATCATTTTGTGTAAGACTTCTAAGAAACATACAAACAAACACGAAGGTACAACAAACCGACACAAAAAAACATACCCTACTTCAAACTTTCGCAGGAGAAAAAAAACTCCACCAAACTTCCAAATGAAAAATTCATAGGAATTTTAACCCGAATGCGTTTTCATTCTCTTAAACCAACGAGAGTTTCCAGTCAAAAAGAAACTGGGTCGAAAATACTTTTTCTTGCTGGAAATATTTTTCGTGGCAACAGTTCGAAAAGGTGGACTATTTCCACAAGCAGGACACTATCGGACTATCCTAATAAGATGCGAAACCCATTAAGGGGGTAGTGCCGACAGTGCACCTCATGCGGTGCACTGTAGGTGCCTTCGGCCCCTAGCTGCAACCCCTTTCGTTCCTTTAACTTGTACCTCCTTTCATATTCTCTTAATTCCATCTCACTTTCCGCCCTCTCCTAAGAATTGATTCATAGTGCTCTTGAACTTTTCACGTCTCTCTCTCTCTCTCTCTCTCTCTCTCTCTCTCTCTTTTAAAAAGACTTATGCAATTCCAAGGCTCAATAATTACCCAAGAAATCTATTCTCTCTCTCTCTCTCTCTCTCTCTCTCTCTCTCTCTCTCTCTCTCTTCCACGGACCACAGTCAGAAAAAACGGTGTTTTAACTCCCTACGTAATACTATCTCCCCTCACTCACTAACTCTACTCATTCACTCATTACCCCAGCTGGATCAGTCATATGCTGAGACCTTCATTCACTATTCCAAATCCATTTATCTCATCTCTACGTTCATTTAATCCTTCCAATACCGCTTACGTTGTGTCGAATCTATCATTCACCGTAAACTAATAATCTGGAATGCAGCTGTTGAAGGCGCGTTCTCTCTCTCTCTCTCTCTCTCTCTCTCTCTCTCTCTCTCTCTCTCTCTCTCTTTGATAGCTTTTTCTTACATTGTGTTGGCAGATTTATACGGGATAAGGAGTGTATTTGCAACCTCTCTCTCTCTCTCTCTCACTTAGCAGGTCTTATGGATTGAATTAAAGAATAAAATTATAGCTAATGAAGAATTTTAAAAAATGCACATCAGTTAAAACATGGCTCCGTAAAAAAAACTAAAAAAAAAAACATTCAACTCAGAAAGATGAATAAAAATTACATTTTCACTGAGGATATTGAATAAAAACATGAATAAAAACAAATCTCATTGAAGAAGCTGTGAAGGAATAATATTGTCACTGAGGAACCAGAAAAAAATTTTATTTTTCACCGAGTATTCTCGATTTAAACAAGTAAAAATACGCCGAAGTTTCATCGGCGCAATCGAGTTTTCTGTACAGTGTATAATCAAGGCCACCGAAAACAAATCTATCTTTCGGTGGTCTCGGTATAATGCTGTACGAGCCGCGACCCATAACTTTAATCACGGTCCGGTGGTGGCCTTTCCTATATCGTTGCCAGAAGCACGATTATGGCTAACTTTAACCTTAAATAAAAGAAATACTACTGTGGCTAGAGGGCTGCAATTTGGTATGTTTAATGATTGGAGGGTGGATGATGAACATATCAATTTGCAGCCCTCTAACCTCAGTAGTTTTCAAGGCCTGAGGGCGGACAGTAAAATGTGCGGACGGGCAGACAAAGCTATCTCAAAATAGTTTTCTTTTACAGCAAACTAAAACCGTCACCTGATGAAGCTAAATCGAAGTAGCTTTTCCCTATGGAAACCCATTTAAACAAACACAGTCAAAACAGAAAAAAACACACACACACAGCAACTCATTGATAATCTTTAAAAAAAAAAAAACCTTTTCCATTGAGCAGCTCGAATCTCTTCCCCGGAGGACCCTCGCCCAAATCGAATCGGGTCCTCCCGGTGCTGCGCAGTTATGCATCGAGAATTCAGCCTCGGCACCAGTTCATGAGCGATTTCACTTACATAATGCGTTTCCCAACAGGGAAATATCGAGTTTTTTTTTTTCCTTCTCTTGATTAATCTCCAAAGCCTTGGAGCTCAAACCCTCTCCCCCCACCCCCTTCCTGTTTTCTTTTTTTTTTTATATCGCCTCAATTTAAGCGAGGAAACGAACGGTCTGGTCCGTTTCCCAGGGAATCAAAAGACGAGGATAAAAATCTAAGGAAAAAATGGAAAACGGAAAAATAAGAAAGAAAACGGAGAACGTGAATAGCGGAATTGTAGACGCACCCGGCATGCAATCAGTGATATGCAAAATATAAACACCCCATAAATAAAAATAGAAACGCGCGCATGCGCTCAAAATAATAAACGCAGATACGCGCACCAAAACTACACGAGTAGACGGAATTAACAAAGCAGAAGAGATCTCGCGCACGAGATACACAGAAACGATTAAGCAAATAAAGAAACGCGGTAAAAACAAGAGCTAAACAGGTATTGCCTGCGCATATAAGCCATTAAAGTCCCGAATGGACCTCGACTCCAGAAACCGCCGCTTGAGAGGAAAGTCTTTTAAAGCGTAACAAAAACGAGCTTTTTATGCATCTTTCCGCGTTTATCCCAGTAACAGCAAAGGAAATAGCGTCCCGGGAGATATTCTCTTTGGGAGATATTCTCTTTGGGAAGTATTCTCTCTTTGGGAAACGATCTCCTAGATAATACTCTTGAGTGGACGAATCTTTATTCCCTCATGGAGAGTGTTCCAGTGATACCCACGACAGAATATGAGACACAATTAATATCAGAGATACCGCTAAGAATAAAACGTAGGTTACAGCGCTTTTGACTCACTGTAAGTCATTAAATAATTTGTTACTTACTGTACAAAAAGCGGTACGTAAAAATAAGGTACTTAATTAGATGAAATAGCCTTTCCCAATATAAAAAATCAGGTTAAAAAAATAAGTACTTAATTAGATGAAATATCTTTCCAAAATAAAAAATTCATGCAAAAACTGATAACTTTACGAATAAAGCGTAGATTGTAGAGCTTTAAAATCACTGTAACTCAGTAAATAATTTCTTTACTTACCGTACAAAAAAGGGGCAAGTAAAAAAAAAAAAGGTACTTTATCAGATGAATATCTTTCCAAAATATAAAAAAAAATCACGGAAAAATCAGATATTTCTATGAACAAAACGTAGATTATAGAGCTTTAGAATCACTGTAACTCATTAAACAATTTCTTTACTTACCGTACAAAAAGCGGTAAGTAGAAAATAAGGTACAAAATAAGGTACTTTATTGGATGAAATATCTTTCCCAAATATAAAAAAAAAAATCATGCAAAAAAAAAAGATACTTCTGTAAATAAACCGGACATCATAGAGTTTTTCAATCACTAACTCATTGCATAATATCCTTACTATACAAAAACCGATAAGTAAAAAAAAAAGCCTAATTAAATTTTTAAAAACTTATAAAATCAAATTTACCCAAAATGACGACACGAGTCGCCAGCCAATGAATTTTAAATCACATAAATTTATGGGCAGCCTTCATTCATTGCCAGTTCATCTCGCCGGAGCACATTAGCGAGAGAGGCTCCTTTATGCCAACCGATCATAAAATTGTTTATGTGACTTCTCATTCGGGACCGGGCTATTCACGAGTGTCCCGCTATTTTGGGGAAATAGTTGACCGCCGTCAGTAAATCATAGGAGAGGTGGGGGGAGATAAATTCGCTATGAATTCGCTGTAAATTCTGAAAATGAATTACAATTCAGAGCGAGTCCCGCTAATGGGCGTTTCAATAGGCCTGGCATCATATGAGCCGATGAGTTTTCAATTTGCCGTCCAAATGCTAATGTCAGATTAGCATAACCGAAATCATTAAAAACTCGATTTGTAATAACGGTTTCTTGCATCGAGAATATGAAGACAGACTTGATAATATTCAGTGAATTTGATAATAATGATTCACTCCTCAGTTCATATATCTATACCTTTAATATGTTAAAATTGTTGGGTGGTAGCAGAGTGGTAAATGAAACTGAAATTTGGTCAGTTAAATCTCGCAAGTAAAGAAAAATTGAAATTTTTAGACTTCCAAAGTCACATGGTCTCAGCAGACATTTTTTCTCGCAGTTTTTGCACTTACAAATCCTAACCATTTTATTTTTAGTAAGAAGGTCCATAATACTAATCAATAATTCAACGAGAGAGAGAGAGAGAGAGAGAGAGAGAGAGAGAGAGAGAGAGAGAGAGAGAGAGAGAGAGAGAGAGAGAGAGAGAGAGAACAGACTGTATTAAAAAAGCATTTAGACACCTGTGACTACCAACAATATTTCAAATAAAAAAAAACATGAAATTCAAGAACAAACAAAATTATGAGGACGAGATAAAATCAGTTAAAAGAGAGAGAGAGAGAGAGAGAGAGAGAGAGAGAGAGAGAGACCTGTAACTACGAAGACTAGTTTACGTACAAAACATCAAACTGAAACACAAACACAAAATTACAAAATGAGATAACATCAGTAAGAGAGAGAGAGAGAGAGAGAGAGAGAGAGAGAGAGAGAGAGAGAGAGAGAGAGAATAAATATGCCACATTAAAACAAGCATGAAAATTGCCACAGCAGTAGCACGGGATAAATGCTACGCGGAAAGGAATGCGAGTTCTTCCCAACTCCTCTTTTCCGAATCTATCAAGAAACCGCGGTTGCAATTTCACCTTTTGCCGGGCGAGTTTAAAAGGTTTAGGGAGGCGGAAACTCTGAAAAATGTCTCATAAACTGAAGTGGCAAGAAATCCCATTTCTCATTTCAACTCCTCTCTCTCTCTCTCTCTCTCTCTCTCTCTCTCTCTCTCTCTCTCTCTCTCTCTCTGATTGGAATATATTCTTTCATGCAATTCGAATAGAAAGCGGTAGAGAAGAGCTGAAATCATGAATACATTCTTTCACAAATTCCGAATAAAATTAACATGGTATTCTGGACGAATTCTTATGAAATCATGAATACATTCTTTCACAAATTCTGAATAAAATTAACGTGGTATTCTGGACGAATTCTTATGAAATCAGGAAATCATGAATAAATTCTTTCATGAATTTGAAATCAGGAAACATTCTTAACGAATTCTGAATAAAATTAACGTGGTATTCTGGACGAATTCTTATGAAATCAGGAATACATTCTTTTACAAATTCTGAATAAAATTAACGTGGTATTCTGGACGAGTTCTTGCGAAATCAGGAATACATTCTTTCATGAATTCGGAATATAAATCCCGTGGTATTCTGGACGAATCCTTGTGAAATCAAGAATATATTCTTTCATGAGTTAGAAATAAAATTCACGTGGTATTCTTATGAATTGAAGAATACATGCTTTCGTGAATTCGGAATAAAATTCACGTGGTATTCGATATGAATTCTTATGAAATCAAGAACACATTCCTTCACGAATTCTGAATAAAATTCACGCAGTACTCTGGACGAATTCTTATCAAATCAGGAATATATTCTTTCATGAATTAGGAACAGAATTCACGTGGTATTCTGAATGAAATCTTATGAAATCAAGAATATATTCTTTCATGAATTCGGAATAGAAATCACGTGGTATTCTGGACGAATTCTTACGAAATCAAGAATACATTCTTTCCTGAGTTTGGGACAAAATTCATGTGGTATTCTTATGAAATCAAGAATACATTATTTCGTAAATTCGGAATAAAATTCGCGTGATGAATTCGGAATAAAGTTCACATGGTATTCTGGACGAATTCTTATGAAATCAAGAGTAAAGATAGAATTCCATTAAAAATTAATAATCTTGGAATTTAATAATAGATGCGCGCTGAATTCAGAGTGAAATAGAGAATATTATTTTTTTTATTCTTAAGAACAATGAAACTTCTCTTTCCTCATGTTTTCATAATTATGTAAAAAATAAACGTATATTTAATTTAAAGGAATAATACAGCTTTTCTAATGCTAAATAAGCATTACGCCGGTGTTCTTAATTTGCAAAAATAATCTAACCTTAAATATACGAAACAACACTAAACCCTTTTTACTGCTCAAAACCAACATACAATAAGACCTTTTACAGGAAGCATTACATCCGAATTCCTAATTTAAAAATACACACACACACACACACATACAACTCTAACCTTAAATATTAGAAACAATACAACTCTTGGTTAAAAGAAACAATACAACAATTTTAATGATAAAAAAACAAGATACCTAAAGTCATAGCTAAGGTGTAACGTTTCTTGTAATTACGTAACTACAATTGAATTCTTAATTTAAAAATACACGCATCCACATCTCTAACCCTACATATGAGAAACAATACAGCCTCCCTTGAATTAAAAGAAACAATACAACTGATTTCCTCCTCAATCCTTCCTTAGGAGGAAAAGAAAAGAAATCACACTGACTTATTGCGTTCATTGTATTAAGAAATCGCTGCAAAAATTCCCATTGTACTCCTGGGAACATTCCTACGGAAAACCACAATGGTCAATTCCCTCAAAGGAAAAATTTAGGGCCGAAGAATTTCCGCCATGTCTGTAAAAGCTGTCGCGTGGGGAACAATGGCCAGATATGAGTAAATAGAGAGAGATAAAGAGAGATAAGGAGAGAGAGACGTCTCGGCAAACATACCTTTCTTCCTCGCTTTTCACAATGAGAGATAAAATTTAGGATGAAAATCCAGCGGATTCTCTCTCTCTCTCTCTCTCTCTCTCTCTCTCTCTCTCTCTCTCTCTCTCTCTCTCTCTCAAGTTTACTTTTTATTTCTATAAGTTCTTCAATTTAAGCTTTGAAATTATCAACTCTCTCTCTCTCTCCAGTTTATCTGTTTCTGAGTTCTTGAATTTAAGGTTTGAAATTATCAATCTCTCTCTCTCTCTCTCTCTCTCTCTCTCTCTCTCTCTCTCTCTCTCTCTCTCTCTCTCTCTCTCTCTCTCTCTCTCTCTCCAGTTTATCTGTTTCTGAGTTCTTGATTTAAGGTTTGAAATTATCAATCTCTCTCTCTCTCTCTCTCTCTCTCTCTCTCTCTCTCTCTCTGTCTCAACTCCCAATCGACGGCTATTGTTCTCCACTACGGTTTGTCTTTTTTTTTTTTTTTACCCTTTTTGCCTCTTCTCTCTCTCTCGCTTTTGTTTTCCTAAGTCCTAATGTTGATAAGACTCTGCTCTGCTGATTTCTGTTCCGTTTTATATGTCTCCCTTTTCGTCAAATCTTTATTCTTAGTTTCCGTTCCCATATTCTTTACTTCTCCATTCAACTTTGCGAGTCTGTCTTCTGTTCCACATTCTATTTGTCCTATATTATCAGAAGAATCTCCTGTCATTTTCAACATTTCTCTATATCAATATATCAAAATATTATTCTGCATTGATTTTACAAAATTTCCTCGAAATAGAGTCACGTAGATTATTATTATTATTATTATTATTAATATATTAGTATAATAACAATAATAATAATAATAATAATAATAATAATAATAATAATAATATAATAATAATAATAATTATTATTATTATTATTATTATTATTATTATTATTATTATTATTATTATTATTATTATTATTATTACATAGAAGATGAACCCTATTCATACAGAACAAGCCCACCAAAGGGGCCAATGACCGAAATTCAACCTTCCAAAGAATATGGCGTTCATTAGAAAGAAGTAACAGAGGGTAATATGAAAAATACAGAAAGGAGAGATCAGCTAACAGAAACGAAGAAACAGACAAGAATTTCTATTCTACCTATCGTCGTCTTCCAGTCCGCTTTCCCCATAAAATCCCCTTTTTAACCTTCTTTGGAATCTTCGTAATTAAAAATGGCTATCGCTTCGGAACAATGGGCTTCCTTTTGTTCAAATTCGTCCCCCATCTCCCTCAAAAAAAAATTAAAAATAAAGAGGCTATATTTGGATTTCCCTTTTCTAATCCACATTCACGAACTTCCGCGTAGCCCTATCTTAATCCCCATCGTCGATTCTTCCCTTGAAGATTCAGTTAAAAAAACCGAAAACGGATGGTTTCGAGCCGTTCCGTACAGTTTCAAGCCGTTACTAACAGTTTCGGGTCGTTCCAAACAGTTTCGAGCCGTTCCGAACCGTTACGGATCATTCCACACCGTTTCGAGCTTTTTCGTACCGTTTCAAACAGTTTCTAACCGTTTCTAACCGTTCGAGCCGTTTTGGGTCGTTCCAAACCGTTTCGAGCGAGTCGTTTCGGGTCATTCCAAACCGTTTCGAGTCGTTTCGAGCAGTTCCGAACCGTAACTAAGCCGTTTAGAATCGTTTGAGCCGTTTCGAACCGTCTCGTACCGTTTCAAGCCGTTTCGAACCGTTACGAGCCGCTCCGAACCGTTTCGAATCATCCATTCGATCTCAATCCTTCACCCCGCGTTCCGTTTCATCCCAACAGATCTATCCTTCCCTGCCAACCTCATCCTTCTCGCGATTCTTCCCACTCTCTTATCCTTATCTTTCTCTCGGACCCGCGGGCACCGAAGGATACGTTAAGATATCCTACGGCCGCCGAACAATGACGGTCCTTCCTGTTCTTTTGATAGGGGGTAACAGAAGGATCATTTGCATATCAACGAAAGTGAATTCCTTTCGCTCCTTCTATTTTTGTTACTGTGGGGACGCCGACTGAAATGAGGTGGGGGCTATTTTTGTGGGAAACAGAGACAAAGAGAGAGAGAGAGAGAGAGAGAGAGAGAGAGAGAGAGAGAGAGAGAGAGAGAGAGAGAGCTATTGTCTAACCCAATGGGCAAGAGCTTCTGGAACAAACCTTCCCAAAGAATAATAATAATAATAATAATAATAATAATAATAATAATAATAATTTCCTTACAAATAAGAATTCTTATAAAAGATGTTCCCAATTCCCACAGGCTAGGTTGCCATGTTTGCATACCCATAAGACGTAATGAGTCTTAAATATCACGTGACCTGGGAAAATGAGAGAGAGAGAGAGAGAGAGAGAGAGAGAGAGAGAGAGAGAGAGAGAGAGAGAGAGAGAGTCAGTGCAAGAAGGGACTCATAAGACGTAATGAGTCTTAAATATCACGTGATCTGGGAAGAAGAAGAAGAAGAAGAAGAAGAAAGAGAGAGAAGAGAGAGAGAGAGAGAGAGAGAGAGAGAGAGAGAGAGAGAGGGTTGGGTGACTGGAACAACTTCAAAGTTCCTCTACCTTTCCCAGAATGTCTCACTTTCTCCGAGAAGCAATAATACACAGACCATCAATTTAAAAAAAAAAAAAAAAAGTTAAAAACAAAATAAAAACAAAATAAAAATATAAAGCATTTAACAAAACAAGACAAAGAAATTAAAGCAAGCACTTCGCTCGCTAATGGAGTCCGATAGTTTTTTTTTTTTTTTTTTTTTCCTCAAGGCCCGCTCCTCAAAATTCTCTTTTACACCGAAGGGTTTTTACGGGAAGTTATAATGGCGAACCACTTGTGCCTCCTCCTCTGAAATATTTGAAAGAAGATGTTTTACGACTGTGTAAACATTTCCAAACATTTTCACTCTTGTGATGCCTTTTGTTTCTCTGTTTGTGGTTTAATTCTCGTTTTAGTTTTCTGTTATTATTATTATTATTATTATTATTATTATTATTATTATTATTATTATTATTATTATTATTATTATTATCATTATTATGAATTAATTCTTGAAAATAAAGATGGCTGACTTAGAAAGTTGTTGATAATAATAATAATAATAATAATAATAATAATAATAATAATAATAATAATAATAATAATAATAATAATGTCAGCAATATGTCAGCAAATACAAACCGAAAAATAACCTAATTGAAAAGAAGGATAAAGAAAAGATAACAAGGCTAAGACAATCAATATAACAACAAAAACAACGCAAAAACAACAAAATTAACAATCCGCAACATAAGAAAACGTCAACAAGAACCGCGTTTTCTCACGTCAAGATATGCAGCAAAGACAAAAAAAAAAAAATTATAGGATACATTTTCCTACATCATGAACTTCCTTTATAATGTCATAACTCTAAGTGGTTATACCTTCTCTCTCTCTCTCTCTCTCTCTCTCTCTCTCTCTCTCTCTCTCTCTCTCTCTCTCTCTCTCTGTTTGAATTGAAATAAATGTATATTTTCAGATGAGAACAAGAACGGAGTAAATATTATTCTCTCTCTCTCTCTCTCTCTCTCTCTCTCTCTCTCTCTCTCTCTCTCTCTCTCTCTCTCTCTCTCTTGGGCAGTTTACAACTAACATGTACTGCAAGGAGAGAGAGAGAGAGAGAGAGAGAGAGAGAGAGAGAGAGAGAGAGAGAGAGAGAGAGAGAGAAAGTAGTTCTCATGCCCGTTTTGCTCTCATCAGCAGGTACTTATCTGTTCGAGTTTTGTGTGTGAGAGAGAGAGAGAGAGAGAGAGAGAGAGAGAGAGAGAGAGAGAGAGAGAGAGAGAGAGAGGACGCTCTTCCAGAAAGTATATTCACTCAGCCAGAGAGAGAAAATAAAGAGAACCAGATTTTCCTACCAGGACATGTGTAATTCACCTCGTCACAGAGAGAGAGAGAGAGAGAGAGAGAGAGAGAGAGAGAGAGAGAGAGAGAGAGAGAGAGAGACTTCTTTCTCTCCCAGGGAAGGAAGTTTTAATCCACGTCTTCCCAATGTTTTATCTTCAGCTAAGCTCGATTTTATGTGTTTGCCGCAATGCCGTAGTATCATGTCGACTTTGGTCAGTCAGCGGCCAATCAGCCAGTCATTCAGTCAAGTCAGCCGGTCAGGTCAGGCAAGTCAGTCAGTCAAGTCAGTCAGTCAGGTCAGTCAGTCAGTCACGGCAGGAAAAAGGCAGGAAATCAACTCGCAAACCTTTTATTTATTTTTTCTCATTTTTTGGGAAGCAGGAATCACCTGGTCATTCATGTTTCCTGGTAAGGTATTGTGGTCTTATTTTTATTATTTTTCTTTTTTTGGGGTGGGGGGCCAAGAAGGCACTGATCGTATCTCCGGTAAGTCTTTATTTTTTTATTTCTTTTTTTTTTGCTGAATAAATCATTCTTTGTCATTATGACAATCCTTTACGCAGGAATATTACCTGGTCATTCTTCTCTCGTTAAGGAATCTAAATTCTTAGAGAAAGTACCAGGTAGGTCATTTAGCCTTTTCACAATCAAATTGCCCCCCTGTTTTTTTTTATTTATATTTTTTGCGAATCTTCTGAGGGTTTACTGCAGTGATATATATACTTCTGTGGTATATATATATATATATATATATATATATATATATATATATATATATATATATATATATATATATATATATATATATATATATATATATATATATATATATATATATATATATATATATATATAGTGTTCAATACAATGCACGAAAAACTGCATAAAAAAAAATGGATTTAACAAAGAACTTACTGAACATCATCCAAATCTATATCAGTGCTGAAATAAACGAATCAGATAAAATCTGAAAATAAAGAAAAATAATAAAAAATACAATATACTCCTCTCATCAAATTCAATCCTATAAGACTCTGAATCCACCCAAAAACATGACGACTTCTTTCTGGAGAGGAAAAGTTCAGACTTCAAACTTCTCTCTCTTCTTTCAGATAGAACTGAGATGGATATTGACTCTTTCCAGGACGAGCTTTTTGGGGAATGGGGGGTTTGGGGGCAGGGAAGATCATTCTGTTCCCCCCCCCCTTCCTTGCGAGGAAGAGGGAAACATGTCCCGGAAAACAGTCTGTCTGTTCGGAAGATATGTTACGAGATTACAGGACTCTCTTCCGTCGAAATCCAATCGCGTCTTCCAGGTATTTAGCTGGAAAGGCTGGTATGGGACGACTGGTTTTATTCTTGAAAATTCGCTTTACACAAATGAACCAGCGGCACTGTTCCATTATGCGGTATTTAATCGCCGATTCCGGATGCTGGACGGATTGTAATTAGGAGAGGAACACCGGAAGCTGGACGGATTGTAATTAGGGAGGAACGAGAAACAAGGAAGACATCGCCAATAAAAAAAAAACATTCATTTTCGCATTCGCTTGTTACGTCCGAATTTCGAGGTCATTCCGGAAGTGACCAAACCAGGCCCGGAAGTGACGTCACGCCAGGGTACGAGACTACCCTATACTTTGAACTAACCTTTCTTCTTCTTCTTCTTCTTCTCTTCTTCATTCTTCTTCTTCTTCCCTTCTTCTTCTTCCTCCGTTCTCTCTCTCTCTCTTTTTTTTTCTCTCTCTCTCTCTCTCTCTCTCTCTCTCTCTCTCTCTCCACTCCAACGCACAGCGCGAGGAAATGGGACAGCGTAAATTGCGAATATACAAGCCATTGCCGCCGAGAATTCGAAATCCCTACGGGGCATTGGATGGGAGGAGGAGGAGGAGGAGGAGGAGGAGGAGGAGGAGGAGGAGGAGGAGTAGGAGTAGGAGGAGGAAGTCCAAAAACCTTTCGAAAGTCACTACCTTCTTTATGGCGCTGTTTATCTGACGATCGCATTGAATTGGAATTTAGACCTGCGCGGGAAGCACCTTCAATGGTGGATGGATAATCCATTACGTTGGGCCGAAACTACGAGCGTTTATCCATTCCTCTCCTCCCCCATCCCATCGAGGTTTGAATGAGAGAGAGAGAGAGAGAGAGAGAGAGAGAGAGAGAGAGAGAGAGAGAGAGAGAGAGAGAGAGAGAGAGAGAGTTTTTACTGAATGATACAATGAAACTGAGAGAGGGGAGAAATTGTTCTCACTTTGAATTGAACCATGCGATGAAATTGAGAGAGAGAGAGAGAGAGAGAGAGAGAGAGAGAGAGAGAGAGAGAGAGAGAGAGAGAGAGAGAGAGGAAACGATCTCGCTTTGAAATGAATAATACATTCTTTTATAATGCAATGGTTAGTGCACTTAATAAATACAACAGCAGAGAGAGAGAGAGAGAGAGAGAGAGAGAGAGAGAGAGAGAGAGAGAGAGAGAGAGAGAGAGAGAGAGAGAGAGACTCTAATAATAAACTTCTCAACTTTTTCACTTACCCAGAAAACCAGAATAAAGCAATTAGGCTGAGTATCAAATACCATGTAAAGTTCTGTGCTAACACTGTACTTGATCTATAATATAAAGTTTTTTAATTTGTAAAAATAAGTTTCGAGAAACGCTAGACAATTTATATTTTACTAAAAAAACAAATTTTCTATTGGGTTTCAACTTACTATTATTATTATTATTATTATTATTATTATTATTATTATTATATTATTATTATTATTATTGTAACTGATTAATTTGCTGATTTTAAGAAATGAATAAATTGCACAGATATTATTATTATTATTATTATTATTATTATTATTATTATTATTATTATTATTATTATTATTATTATTATTATTATATTAATAATAATAATAATAATAATAATAATAATAATAATAATAATAATAATAATAGTAAAAGTAACCTGATATTCGGACATAAATCTACAAACAGAAAATATCTACCAATCACGAAATTATAAAACCAATCATTATTTTACAATGCATCAACAGACCTCTAATGTTGATTTAGTCAGACCAGCGCACGGTATGGTGACAAAACAATGAGTCACTCTAGCAACGCTTTTACTAATCAGATTTCCTAGAATATTATGATGACAAAGTCCGGAACAGCAGTAAACAGTCATTCTCATTGAATTCTCTTCCCACGGTGTTACTTTCGTTTTTACATGACTTTCATTTTCTGTCCTGTCTGTCAGGGTATGTACGTACATGCATATATACATATATACATACAAATAATACACATGCATATATATATATATATATATATACATATATATATATATATATATATATATATATATATATATATATATAATATATATATTATATATGTGTGTGGATGAATGTGCCTAAGGTTATGATTATACTACTTGTGCCAATGCATTAAATCAATGCCATACAAACATACACACACAAACACACAAACATCCTACCTCCTGCCCATCCACTAGCATTTCCCCCAAAAAAAAAAAAAAAAAAACAAATACACACAAAGGAAAGCCACACTGGGGCCAGTGCCAAAAGCATAGTATATAAATTAAAGAGGCTTAAAGGGAAAAGATTTTGCTTTGGGGCAAATACGAGAGAGCAGAGTGGCACAGTGCCAAGGAGGAGGAGGAGGAGGAGGAGGAGGAGGAGGAGGAGGAGGAGGAGGAGGAGGAGGAGGAGGAGGAGGAGGAGGAGGAGGAGGAGCAAGTCAAGTGGAAGGTGTAAGGAAGAGAGACCGACTCACATATTATGTGTCCCATGACTTTGTGATTTCTGCACGCGATGTCAGCCGGATTCTACACGCGGTGTGAATGCACACTTTTTTTGTTTGTTTTAGGTTTGACGTGTGAGGTGTTACACCTACTATCATTTCTACTACCAATACCACAACACTGTTACTGTTATTCCCACTGCCTACTCAATCTAAAATTCAGTATAAATCTCACCACTGACTGACAGAGGGTTTCCAAGTGACGTCATCCACGGCCCCAGTCATAAGCGCTTCTCTCGATCCCAATTTACAACCTAATTTACAGGGCACCTTATTTATGGGCCTTGCGCTGCGACACCTAGCTGCTATGTTTACATATGTTTACGTATAGGGGCAGTGTAAACAGACCCCTATACGTGCGTAGCCTGGGAGAGTAATTGGGGGTTGAGGGGGCGGGTTTCCTACTTCAGTGTTTTTGCATCGGATATAGAATGATACGCAATATTGAACGTTTCATTTTCTCTTCATCAATCAAATATTTATAATAATAATAATAATAATAATAATATTATTATTATCATTATTATTATTATTATTATTATTATTATTATTATTATTATTATTATTATTATTATTACTCGGAAGATAAACACCTATTCATATGAGATAAGCCGACAGGGGCAACTGACTTGAAATTCAAGCTTCCAATAAATATTTTTTTGAGGTAATGAATCAGCACGACTTATTTACTCTAAAGATATAACTCAATATATCTTTAATTTAAGGAATCGAAACTAAGAAATGACTTCCTCTTGATTAATGAAATATGAATGAACACTTCTTAAACGAATGAATTAGGTATTACAAAATTCGTTCGCTTAATGGACAAAATAATTACAAAATAATTTTTTTTGATAAACGAATTAACTCCCGCACATCAAATACCGAATGAATAACATGTTTAATATTATTCACTGGCAAAACATCACAACTCTCCTGGCGCAATTTAATGAAAATTACCGTCATCCAATGAATGGCGAGCACTTTTTCTGTCCGCCCTCAGATCTTAAAAACTACTGGAGCTAGCGGGCTGCAAATTGGTACGTTGATCATCCACCCTCCAATCATCAAACATACCAAATTACAGCCCTCTAGCCTCAGTAGTTTTTTTTATGTTATCTAAGGTTAAAATTAGCCATGATCGTGCGTCTGACAACGCAGTAACACAGTCCACCACGGCCGGCTGAGAGTTTCATACAGCATTATACCCTGTACAGAAAACTCGATGTATAAAAAAGTTCCCCCAATGAAAAACGAGAATTCGCAGAAAGCGAAAACAAAAGAAGAAGTAAGTCTGTGATATACGAGGCGAGTATAAATTATCAACACAAGGCAAACACGTTGGAAAGTCTTTGAGTTTAAAGCCGAACAAAAGAGAGCAAATGAAGGAATTGTTTAACGTGCAAAAGGAAGAGTTGTACCTCGCGTGTAGCCGAAGGGGATGTTATCTAGTATTCCGATATTGTTGGGGAATATGATTTTTATATTAACAAATGCCAGATAAATAATAATAATAATAATAATAATAATAATAATAATAATAATAATAATAATAATAATAATAATGATGAGAAGAAGAGGAGGATGTCATTATTATTATTATTATTATTATTATTATTATTATTATTATTATTATTATTATTATTATTATACTGGACACAGGTCCTAATAGACTGACAAAAAAATCAATCATCATAAAAAGAATATTATGAATCACTGATATATATATATATATATATATATATATATATATATATATATATATATATATATATATATTTATTATTATATTATTATTTATTATTATTATTATTATTATTATTATTATTATTATTATTATTATGAACACAAGTCCTAATACATAGACAAAAAATCAATCATCATAAAAAGAATATTATGAATCACTGATATATATATATATATATATATATATATATATATATATATATATATATATATATATATATATATATATATATACATATACATATATATATATATATATATATATATATATATATATATATATACACATACATGTGTGTGTGTATGTATGTCGTGTGTTTGTGAGCAAACGTTAAGAGGCATTGCCTTGCCTACTGCCTCCCCCGAAAGTGAAAATTTAAAGCTGACGAAGTTAATCAGCGCTGCTAATGATAAAAATATGATTAATGCTCTCCGGCACATTCAATGGTGATTAATGGTGCAGAGGAGATAATGATTGGCCGAAAACGATGCTTATGATTAATCGGTCCAGATTCTCGTTTAGCCGGTTCATTTATTTCCAGGGAACAGCAGCAGGCCCTTCTCTCTCTCTCTCTCTCTCTCTCTCTCTCTCTCTCTCTCTCTCTCTCTCTCTCTCTCTCTCTGTCAGGGTACATAATGCGCTTATATGTTCACACATATCTATGTAAATATGCAATACATATTATTTACATAATATCCAAATAAATATTGTTTACTTAATATTAACATCAAGTTACTTCTTTATTCTTAGTTGGGAACAACCTGTTTGTCAAAATCGACGGGGCCTCATATGTCAATTTCCCCACCTCATGCCATGCACTCGAAGCCTTGTATACTCGGTTTACAAGTATATTTTTTCCTGCCTTATTTTTGTTATTACTCCAGAGGCCTATTCCAGATTCTTTAAAGTTTCCTTTTCTCCAAATATTAAAGGGTGTTTTCAAACTTCAAAGGCCTCAAAGAACCTTTAAATCCTTCAGCCTCAGTGAAAAACAGTTCCTCCTTGGCTCAAAGTTCTTCTATAAACAAAATAGTCTTTGAAATATATTGGAAAATACTTGGCTACAGGCTTCAGGCACAGAATAGCCATTTCTGTTACTGTAGGGTCCCAGAATATACTTGTTATGATGAATTTATTTTTATGGTTGTATTATTCTTGGCCATCTTAAGATGAAAAAGATCTCCTAACCCTTACTAAAACAGTAAGATATTTTAAGCCTTGTTGAACCAATATTTCTAAGATCGCCAGGAGGAACCGCCTCCCCACCCGCCCCCCAACAAAAAAAAAATCGTGGGGAGGGAACCTTTTTTTTATGAGCTCCTATAATAAAAAAATTTTTACCCTCTCCAACCGAACTATAAAAAATAGATTAAAACCAAGAAATACGGTTAATATTTCTCAGGCGGACGTGGAGAGAGAGAGAGAGAGAGAGAGAGAGAGAGAGAGAGAGAGAGAGAGAGAGAGGGAGGATAGCCTGTCGGGCGATTACTCAAACCATTTCGTATGGTCTCCCTTCCCATTTCTCAAAGGAGCCATCGACATTTGCCGACGGTGAAACAGATGTTTAAACAGATGGTTCCTCCTCTCTGGGCGATCTCAATCCCAGATGGTTTTGTGACCGCTTTTCCTTCTTTCCCCTATTTTTTTTTTTTTGTGTCCACTTTTTCCTTTCCTCTCATTTTTCCTAATCCCCTCACGATTACTTTTTTTTTTCCTCTCTCTACTTGCTGAAGGGGACGCGGGCGTTTAATCTCGTGTTTTTTTATATCCCGTCTGAGGGCGTCAGACAATGCTGTCGATTTATTGTGACCGTCACAGGCCGAATGTCTTACTGTGCTCTTTTCCCTTATTCCTTCGTTTTCAGTTTTCTGTAAATGAAAGCTATTGTGCCGGCTTTGTCTGTCCGTCCGCACTTTCTCTGTCCGCCCTCAGATCTTAAAAAACTGCTTAGGCTAGAGGGCAGCAAACACGTACGTTGATCATCCACCTTCCAATCATCAAACATACCAAATTACAGCCCTCTAGCCTCAGTAGTTTTTACTTTATTTTAGGTTAAAGTTAGCCATAATCGTGCTTCTGGCAACGACATATAATAGGCCACCACCGGGCCGTGGTTCAAGTTTCACGGGCCGCTGCTCATACAGCATTATACCGAGACCACCGAAAGATAGATCTATTTTCGGTGGCCTTGATTATACGCTGTAGCGGCTTTACAGAAAACTCGATTGCGCCGAAGAAACTTCGGGGCATCTTTTACTGTTGTTTGTTTTGTTCAATTATTCCTGCCGTTTTTGCTTAATTCTCTCTCAATTGCCGCTTTGTTCCTTAACTCTCTTTGAAATCCTGTTCTGAGAAGGCTTATACCGTCTCAATAATCTATTTATATATTTCGCTAATTTTTGGACGATTTGCGTACACTAATATTTATTTTAACTGAATTTTTTATCAGATCTTTTGCGGATTACTACATTCAGTTATTTACTGAAACGTGATTCGCCACTCATAACTTTCTGTTTATGTAGAGAGAGAGAGAGAGAGAGAGAGAGAGAGAGAGAGAGAGAGAGATTATGGGTTTACAGCTACAAGGGAAAAATTAACAAATATCCAAGTGAACTAAAAAAAACGAGCAAGTTTTCTGAGAGAGAGAGAGAGAGAGAGAGAGAGAGAGAGAGAGAGAGAGAGAGAGAGACTGCAAATCAGAATCCAATTAGCAAACTTTATGGAATTCAAGTCACTCGGCAAACCCAATGATTTGATTAGCTAATTACGGCCCTGGAAGGGCTTTGAAAATACGGGGATCTATTCTGGGGTCTCCAAAACAAAGCATTTTTGAAAGAAATGAATTCTCGTATTTTTTCGCTTGCTCCAAAATTCTTTTTCAATTTTTTTTTTTTTTTTTTTTTTTTCTCTTGATACCAGTGTCAAAGATTTTTTGCAGCTTGGGACTCATTCTCATTCTCTCTCTCTCTCTCTCTCTCTCTCTCTCTCTCTCTCTCTCTCTCTCTTAAAAGGTTTAACTGACTTTGGCTTACCCCAATTTTTTCCCAATAACCTTTTCTTATAATTATTTTCATTTCTCTCTCTCTCTCTCTCTCTCTCTCTCTCTCTCTCTCTCTCTCTCTCTCTCTCTCTCTCTCTCTCTCTCTCGTTCTAAAGGTTTAATCTGACTTTCGAGCTTACCACAACTTTTGCTTTCCCACTATGAACCGTCCCTTAAGAGAAATTAATTATTTTCACATTTCTCTCTCTCTCTCTCTCTCTCTCTCTCTCTCTCTCTCTCTCTCTCTCTCTCTCTCTCTCTCCCCACTTTTCCCAAGCAACTTTTTTAATCATGCTAAAAATATTCAGATGTATTCACACACACTCCTCATGACTTCTTAAAACGTGCAAGTCGTTTCATAACTGAGGGAGTGTTCCAGTGGCTTAGTATTTTCCAAATGTTCACTTGCTGTACATTTGCGTAATGAAATTGAGAAAATACATAAATATGTACTTCCATGTGGAAAGACTTGTGTTTGTGGTATGAGACCATCGTTTAATTGTAATGAAATTAGTTAAAAATGTTTACGTCATAAGTGAAAAACGTTTACGTCATAAATGAAAAATGTTTAAGACATAAATGAGAATCAAGATTATAGTTTTACACAAATAAAAAGGTTAATTGTAATATAGTTAATGACATCTAATACAAACAAAAATGTAAATTGCAATATAGTTAATGACATCTAAAAGTGAAAAAAAATCTGGGTACAGAGAGAGAGAGAGAGAGAGAGAGAGAGAGAGAGAGAGAGAGAGAGAGAGAGAGAGAGAGAGAATATTCAGACAGACCCTAACCAGCCTTCCTCAAGGCGGAAACAGTAAAGTCTGGCTGTTGCACAAGATGATATGGGGAGGGGGGAGGGGGGGAGGGAAGGTGGTGATATAAAGCATATAAAGTGAGAGAGAGAGAGAGAGAGAGAGAGAGAGAGAGAGAGAGAGAGAGAGAGAGAGAGAGAGAGAGAGGCCAAACGGCCCTCATGAATAAAGCATGACA
Source organism: Macrobrachium rosenbergii (assembly GCF_040412425.1). Classification (NCBI taxonomy): domain Eukaryota; kingdom Metazoa; phylum Arthropoda; class Malacostraca; order Decapoda; family Palaemonidae; genus Macrobrachium; species Macrobrachium rosenbergii. The sequence continues at coordinate 58,531,168 of NC_089755.1, read as the reverse complement.
CTGCAGTTGGTTGATCCCCAAGAGACCCATGACACCTGGTACTCCAAAGGGGTCGACTTTTCCCCCTCCGGCGACTGGTAAGGGTCCAAAGACACTAAGGGATTTGGTTCCTTGAAAACTGCTACAGTTTCTATTCTCAGGGATCCCTTTAACTCACAGGGGATAGACTCATACTCCTGGGGCGGGTGGGGGGGGGGGATGAACTTCCAATTGGAAGATGCAAAATATACCGGAAGATGCATTAGCAATATTCTCTGGTAGACATCAAAGGTGCCTCACACTGAGGGACCTGGAGCAACCCGAACGAACTGTAAGGTCTGTAAGGTTAAGGTAAGGTCTCCAAGAGAAAGCTGCTTTTTTGCTCACAGGATTCAACATACAAAGGGGATTTGCTCCAAGAGAAACCTTCTTTTTACCACACAGGATTCAACACCTTAAGGGGATTTATTCCACTATGAAACGGTTTTTTTCCTTACCAGCCCGAAAATTCTGAGTGGATTTACTCCAAGAATATCTTCTTTTTACCACACAGGATTCAACATCTTAAGGGGATTTATTCCACTATAAAACTGTTTTTTTCCTTACCAGCCCGAAAATTCTAAGGGGATTTACTCCAAGTGAAACCCTGCTTTTTTCCTCACAAGCCCCAAAACCCTAAGGGGGTTTACTCCAATACAAACCTGCTTTTATTTTCCTCACCAGCCCTAAAATCCTAAGGGGATTTACTCCAATGTATGCCTGATTTTTTCCTCACAAGCCTAAACATCTAAAGAGGATTTACTCTGCAAGAAACCCCATTTTCCCCACGAGTCTTACCAACCAGAAGAGATTAATTTCAAATAACCAAATAAAATAAGCAAAAACATGGTCTCCCATCCACAGGGGGGATTCATTTCACTATAAACTCCATCATTTCCATGATTCCCTTCCAAACGGGATTTAATTAAATCAGAATCATCTTCTTCCCAAAGCCTTCCAATTCAAAAGCGGATTTATTCAATCGTAAACCTCCTCTTCCCCACGAGCCTCCCCAATCAAACGGGAAATAAATTATTAATCCAAAACGTCTCTTATACACACGGATCCATTCCTTCAAAGAGGATTTAGGGAATTCAGGGGATTCCCTAAGCTGAAAACGCCTCTATTCCCACCAGTCCTCTCAAATCCAAAGAGGATTTAATTAGCCGGAAATCAACCAGCCCCCACCATTGAAAAGGGGGATTTGCTGCTCAGGAAACCACCAGTTTCCTCCTCCTCCTCCTCCTCCTCCTCCAGAGGGGAATTACTCTACTGGAAGATTGTTGTCGTGAGGCCTGTGAATTGCATGATCGAGATACAACCATGAAACGGCCTCTACTAATATCGATTTCGCGCGCTGGGCCACTACACCCTGCCAGGTTGTGGGTGAGGGGAAGGCGGTGTAGAGAGAGAGAGAGAGAGAGAGAGAGAGAGAGAGAGAGAGAGAGAGAGAGAGAGAGGTGGGAAGGGTTGTAGCAACACACACTGAATGAAGCACGCACATAAACGTCTCTTCTTGGGGCGTTGGGGTTTAACACATTCTAAAGGACATTTTCTGTCAGCAACGTTAGTTGCCACATTTCCGCGTTTATTTTTCTTCTCTTTTCCAGTTTTCATTTTCCAGTTTCAGGAACGTTGCTTGGGGAAAGAATGTTGGAGTTTATAAGCGTTCTGAAAGATGGCTTTCCAGAACGTTGGCGTTTTGGCTTTCCAGAACGTCTGGCGTTTTCTACAATTCGAATGACAAAATGTGGAAGCTTTGAAGCTGAGAAATTCTGTAGAACTTTCTTGCATTTGGTAACATTTTTACGTTCTAAATGATGTTTCCTAAAGATCGGCACTTTCGGGAACGTTAAAGAAAGATGTAGCCGACTTATTCAATGACTTGTTACAAATGTTATAGGCTCGGGTCGTGATCTATAATCAATATCTAACTGAAAAACAGTATTACTATATAAGAAAGCTATCTGTTTCTTATCCAGTCCTGACGATGGGTTTATTCTTTAACCTTAAAATATACGTATATTAGTATTCAACTATCGACACTACGAACAGAAAAAGGGGGTAACAGAAAAAGAGGGGTAACAGAAAAAGAGGGAGTACCAGAAAAAAAGGGGGTGAAAGATTTATAAGACGTCTGGCAAAACCTTAATATACCTTCTATTCAACTCGAGTTCGAGACTTAAAAAAAATCTCTACCAACAGAAAAAGGAACTGAGAAATTGGTCAGAAATTAAATAAAAAAAATGGCAATAAAAATAACAAAAAGAAAAAGACCAAATTCTCTAGCAGCCCATAAACGACACACAAAAACATACACACAAAAACATACACATACAGCCTTTCAGATGATGGTGGCACCTCTAGAAATTCCTGTAGAAATGCCCTCATAAACGCATATAGGAATGCCCCTATAAATGCCTCTATAAACCCTCTATAAATTCATCCAAAAATGACCCTATATATACCGCTAGAAATGGCTGTTAGAAATGCCTCTATAAATGGCCCTAGAAATGCCACAATAAATGCCCCTAGAAACGGCTGTAGAAATGCCTCTATAAATGCCTCTAGAAACGCCACTATAAATGCCTCTAGAAATGGCTCTATAAACGCCTCTAGAAATACCTCTAGCAAAACCTTTCTCTTTGATTATGCAACCGTGTGACGCGAAGGCTACATTCTGCCACTCCCCCTCAAACCCAAGCCAGAGGACACCCCAGAGAGAGAGAGAGAGAGAGAGAGAGAGAGAGAGAGAGAGAGAGAGAGGCCATGACCTCCACCTCCTCTAATCCACTGGGGGATGTTAAAGGATTCTCCGACCGAGATCCTTTCAATGGGCGTTGGGTGTGATAGGACCTATTATCAGGACTGCGGTTTCTCGCGCGCCGGCTCTGTGTGTTTATGTTAAAGGCATCGCGTCCCTAGCTGTTTGGGTAATGGTATAATTTTCTTAATGTTTTTTTTAACGGGGGTAGGGGGCGTGGGAGAGGGCGTAGTGGGTGGTAGAAGGGGGGCGGGGGAAGGTTTGGGACGTCTGTGAAGCTATGAGTTTTTGTTTTGTTTTTTGTTTTTAGATAAGGGTTTTATTGCAATTTGTTCAATTATGGTTGCAAGTACATAATTGTGACTTTTTAAAAGGAAAATATATATTTCCTTTAAAAAACCAATCATATATACACACACATATATATATATATATATATTATACACACACACACACACACACACATATATATATATATATATATATATATATATATATATATATATATATATATATCTTCTTCTTTTAACTTTGATTTGGCTTTGTATAATGTATATATACATACACATACTAATGTGTATGTCTGAGCAGATACATACATATGAATATAAAAGACGAACAGTTCATACCATTGAGAAATGAAAGTACCTGTACGTTGCATACTGATTTCACAGTAGAATGCAATAGAAAGTACCGGATAATTACGATACGAAATATATCACTATATTAACAAACTAACTAATTCTTCAAAGGCAAATCAGCAATATAAAAAAACAGAAATCTTAAAGAATTCACTCCTAGACACTTAAAGATTAAGATAAATATTAGGGAAAAACAACTATTTCAAATTCGAAGAAAAGAAATGAATTCATAGAACACAAAGCTGATCTGAAAGCTGTCTCTGCTGGAATAACTGTATCGGTTACAAGCCTGTAAATGAATTATGGGGTCAAACGCTACCAGCCAGAGAGAGAGAGAGAGAGAGAGAGAGAGAGAGAGAGTAGAATTTTTTCGCTTTGAACAGAATGACAAGGTAAAATCTTCCCTTTGAATTAAATGGTAGATGAAATTGAGAGAGAGAGAGAGAGAGAGAGAGAGAGAGAGAGAGAGAGAGAGAGAGAGAGAGAGAGAGAGAGAGAGAGAGAATTTTTTCGCTTTGAACAGAATGACAAGGTAAAATCTTCCCTTTGAACTGAATGGTAAGACGAAAGTGTGTGTGTGTATGTGTGTGTGTGTGTGTGTGTGAGAGAGAGAGAGAGAGAGAGAGAGAGAGAGAGAGAGAGAGAGAGAGAGAGAGAGGAAGGAAGGAAGGTCCTAAGCCTTTAATTCTCCCCAGCTTTGTGGCCGTGACAACTGGAAATTTATTATTGGACTTCCCGGTAGTCTCGTGATGCAAAATGGCTCTCGCCGGGGTTCGGAAAGTATAATAATCCCTTGCGTCTGAGACTCTCAGAAAAAAAAAAACATAAACAATAAAAACTTTTGGTGTCAGCGGTCTCTCACATACATACACATACACACACACACACATATACACGCTAGGAGCCATGACAGCTGAGTAATTCAATGGAAAGGCTAATATTTTTCTTTCTTTTTTTAAAGCATTAGGTTTAGAATAATTGCAGTAACAATCTTATCATTTTGTCTGAAAGGGTGAGATTTTTTTGTTTTCAAAGATATCAGTTTTAAAATAACTGCAGTATATAATATTCTTGTTATTAATTTGTCTGAATATTTGTAATTGTAATCTTGTTACTTTGTCAGAATATTTGCATTAATAATTTTGTTATTTTGTCTGAATATTTGCAATGATAATCTTGTTAAATTATTAAAATAATTGCAATAATAATCTTTTTTATTTTGCCTGAATATTCGCAATAATAATCTTGTTAATTTGTCTGAATATTTGCAATAATAATCTCGTGGCACAAGAATAGACAATTCACCTTCACCTCCATTAATTCTAAATGTCTGAACAGAGGTTACGTATTCAATCTGGCGTCACAACGACATGGGTCACCATTCACAAATCTTCGCATTGTATATGACGACCCTAAATTGATAACATAAAAATAAGACGCTGACCTTTCTTGGAACGGCCCGAGTGATAAACAGCAATTCCGTGACAGGTCACGGCATGACCTATCTTTCCGGGATAAAAAAAAAAATAAAGGAAAATTTATTCGAAAAGAATTTATTCGTAAATAAACAGGGCCGGGGGAAGATTTATCGATAATTCGGATTGAAGAAAACATGCAGGGCCGTTGTGCATGTCTGGTTGGAATTATTTATGGTAATCTTTGTTGTTCTGACTTGCGTGGAGAAGAGGAGTGCAGTGCTGGACGGATTTACTCTCTCTCTCTCTCTCTCTCTCTCTCTCTCTCTCTCTCTCTCTCTCTATGATAATCTTTGTTATTTTGACTTGAGTGAAGAAGAGGAAAGCGCTGAGAGACAGATTGACTCTCTCTCTCTCTCTCTCTCTCTCTCTCTCTCTCTCTCTCTCTCTCTCTCTCTCTCTCTCTCTCTCTGTAATAAATGGAAATTCATTGAAGTTTACAGTATACTGCTGTTGAAATTAGGAATGATAAAAATTGAGGCACTACAGAGAGCAGTGCGGGAAAGACTCTCTCTCTCTCTCTCTCTCTCTCTCTCTCTCTCTCTCTCTCTCTCTCTCTCTCTCTCTCTCTCTCTCTCTCTCTCTCCCACCTTCATGCAATGTATGAAAATTCATTACAGTAATGACCTGCAATCGAAAACAAGATTCATAACAATTAAGATTGCCAATTTGAAAAATAATTAGTTTTAGGCAATACAGAGATGTAGCTAATCTACCGAAACTCTTGCAATTATGTCACGGCCGCCTACCAGTCAACAGTGCGGCCGATTTCCTAATGGTAGCTTGCCGGGACACGATGATAATAATAAAAAAAAAAAAACAGTCGTAATGCAAAATCATTTTCTTTCAGAAACGAGATATAAAATGCAAGGAAATTAACTCACAGAATAGCTTCAATGGAGAGAGAGAGAGAGAGAGAGAATGAATGAATGGTAAATAAAAAGGAAGAAGGGATATGGAAGAAAGGACGAGGAGCGGGATAAGCACAAAGAAACGGGAAGAGGAAAATGGAAGATGAATATGAACGAAGGAATAAGAGCAATAAAGAAAAGGAACTGCATTGCAATAGAGGGAACACACCACCACTAATCAAAAAAGAAAAGGAAACAAAGCAATAAGAATAGGAAAGAAAGCAAAAAAAATCGTAGGAAAAACATAGAATAATTGAATAATAACAAAAGCCCAAAAAAAAAACACAAGGAACAAAGAGATACCCCAAAACACACCCACACACAGATACACAAACACACACACAAAAACACATAAGAATAAATGTAGGGGAAGGAATAATCACGTCGCGACCTCCTCCTCCTCCTCCTCCTCCCCCGCCTCCTGGCTGAGGTGAGGCTGTGTCAGACGACTTCCCGAAGAACATCTCCTGAAGGAGAAGCCAAATCCCTGAGGAACTAATGGCCCAAACTAGGGACACTCCCCTTCCCTCCCCTCCCCCCGTCCCAAAATGAAGAACTTAAGGCAGGCCGGAAGTCTGGGAGATATGTTCCCATCCGCCGGAGAGAGAGAGAGAGAGAGAGAGAGAGAGAGAGAGAGAGAGAATATGGGAACTGATGGCAGAGTCAACTGAGTTAGATCAGATGCAAAGGACAAGGATGAAGAAGATGAGAGAGAGAGAGAGAGAGAGAGAGAGAGAGAGAGAGAGAGAGAGAGAGAGAGAGAGAGAGAGAGAGAGAGAGAGAGAGAGTATGGGAACTGATGGCAGAGTCAACTGAGTTAGATCAGATGCAAAGGACAAGGATGAAGAAGATGAGAGAGAGAGAGAGAGAGAGAGAGAGAGAGAGAGAGAGAGAGAGAGAGAGAGAGAGATAATAAGACAATAATGACCAAAAACTGGGTAGGGAACCTGAGAAAAACTGTCAAACTTATACTGTTCAGAATAGTACAACACGAGCTGTATGTCTGAGAGAGAGAGAGAGAGAGAGAGAGAGAGAGAGAGAGAGAGAGAGAGAGAGAGAGAGAGAGAGAGCTGTAAATAATAAAGGACAAAAAAATCACGACTATCAGCTGAATGTAAGAGGATATTATGAAGAAATAAAAGAATGAATTCAAAATCAAAGAAACTAAATTAACAACTTTGAATTTTTTTACGTCACAAAACCTATGGTCAACGACTCTGAAATTTCACACACATACACACACACACACTCTCTCTCTCTCTCTCTCTCTCTCTCTCTCTCTCTCTCTCTCTCTCTCTCTCTCTCCATATCCAGTGCCCATACAACAACAAACTTTCATGGAAGAATATGACGCATTATGCTTTATAAATATTTTGACCCTCCGTTAGTTTAGGGTACTGCAGACCTAAGCATCAGGCTTGACAAGGGACATCCGGTCCTCTTTGTGCCTCCTCCCCCAAAATGACCTTCTGAAAGTATATGATTTTTCCCAAAACGACTTTCTTAAAGTATAAGACTTTTTCTTATTTATTCATCTTAGACAGAAAACAATTTAAAAATCCGCCGAAGTTTCTTTGGCGCGTTCGAGTTTTCTGTACAATGTATAATGCTGTATGAGCCGTTGCCCATTAAGCTTTCAGCCACTCACGACTAAGGCTAACTTTAACCTTAAATAAAATAAAAACTACTGAGACTAGAGGGCTGCAATTTGGTATGTTTGATGATTGCAGGGTGGATGATCAACATACCAATTTGCAGCCCTCTAGCCTCGGTAGTTTTTAAGATCTGAGGGCGGACAGAAAAAGTGCGGACGGACAGACAAAGCCGTCGCAATAGTTTTCTTTTACAGAAAACTAAAAAGAACTACTTATGATGAGGAGAAATAAGGCGTTCTGTCCAAAAATTAAAGCTTACAACTTCAATAAATGACATAAAATCAACATATTTTTAATAAATACCATTAAAATCAACGCATTTTTAATCTTTTACAATTGGTCCTCGTTTGTGCCATTAAAATTAACTTTTGTTCGTTCTCAAAAACACATCAAAGAGACTTTATCTTGGAGCATTCTGTAATAATAATAATAATAATAATAATAATAATAATAATAATAATAATAATAATAATAATAATAATAAATCACATTTGTTAAAATACAAATACTAGCAACAGATCTTCGAGTCTGGTGTGCTTTTTTCTTATTGGCGTAATAATATTTTGTCCTTAGTGTGGAATACTTTGTCAAAAAAAAAAATAATTATATGAACCTTTAAAAATAAAAAAAAATATCAGATGAAAGTAATCTGAAGCTGAAGAAGTTCAAAATGAAGTTCAAATGAAGAACAAGTTTTAATATGGCAATGAATGAAATTTCATTGTTCACGAAAAGATTATCAAAGAAATTTGACAATAAATAAAATAAATGATTGAAGAATGCTGTGTCAATTTCCAGTGGATAAAGATACATTATTTTCAATAATTTTACTTACATTATTTTAAAAAATCAACAATTTCACGAATCAATAAAACGATACAGGAAGAACCCAATAATTTATGGAGCATTAATAAAAAGATTTCTGACAATTGATAAAATAAATAATAACTGAAGAATGCTGACGTCAATTTCCAGTGGATAAAGATACATCATATTCAATAATTTTACGTAAATTAACAAAAAAATCTACAATTCCCCGATACAATAAAACGATACAGGAACAAAACAAACAGTATGCGCAACATCAATAAAAAGATGAAAGCCATGCACCGTCAATTCCACTGATAAAAATTGCTTAGACGCGATAAAACGGCGAAAGATGAAACCCGCAAATCATCCAGCCGACCTTAATGAAAAACCATTGAGTCTCCCAACCCATCCCATTGAGACGACCTGTCGACAGGTGATTAAAAAGAGAGGAAAAAGGAAAGTCGAGTTAATTAATAGGACACAGACACACTCACCTGTCTGATCCATTCGGAAAAGGGATTATAGACACTGAGCTAAAAGGTTAGCACCTCGAAAGAGAATTGTCGCATATATAGTTGATTAATCGGACTGGCTACTCCGTCTCTGCATTTGGGACTGGGTGGGATCTATTCATCTTTCCAATCGGTGATTGAGTCGAAAATCATAATGGTAATGATTTCATTTGGGTTCATGGAGCCAATCCTGCTCGGCAGCAGAGATGGTCAGGTAAAAAAAAAAATAAAAATAAAAAAAAGTTGGAGTTGATAAAAAATGAAAATTCGAATTTGAATCTCTCTCTCTCTCTCTCTCTCTCTCTCTCTCTCTCTCCATTAAAAGTGTCGCTGAAACGACAATGCGACGGCACGAACCATCTCCAGTCTGTCAACTCTTTTGTTATGTCAATAACGAGCGGAGCAAAACTATTTTCAGAGTAATAACCAATCTGGACAATTGGGCTGTTTTCACGAGGGGGAGAGAGAGAGTGGTCCTTGTTTCACTACTTGGCGTTTAGCAAGTAATTCGAAGGGTTTTATCTATTTATCTATTTCGTGTTTTTTAGTTTTCTGTAAAAGAAAACTATCGTGCCGGCTTTGTCTGTCCGTCCGCACTTTATTCTGTTCGCACTTTTTTCTGTCCGCCCTCAGATCTTAAAAACTATTAAGGCTAGAGGGCTGCAAATTGGCATGTGGATCATCCACCCTCCAATCATCAAACATACCAAATTGCAGCCCTCTAGCATCATTAGTTTTCATTTTATTTACGGTTAAAGTTTTCCATAATCGTGCTTGTGGCAACGATATAGGATAGGCCACCACCGGGCCGTGGTTAAAGTTTCATGGGTCGCGCCTCATACAGCAATATATCGAGACCACCAAAAGATGGATCTATTTTCGGTGGCCTTGATTATACACTGTAGCGGCTGTACAAAAAAACTCTATTGCGCCGGCGCATATTTTTTACTTGTTTTTAATTTATTTTATCTAGCTTCAATGTTTGTTTGTGTGGGAATTGTTTGATTAAGTGGACTGTCTTTTGTAAACACATAATTGAAATATGAATAACAACTTTTTGCTATTTGAATGATTTTGTTTTTAATTTCTTTCGTGTATTTTTTTTAAATTTTATTTTATTTAGTTTGTTTTTTTTGTGTGTGGGTTTTGATTCGTTTGTGGATATAGTTTAACCAAGTGGAGTTTTTCTTTATGTAAACATAACTGAAATATGAAGAACCACTTTCCTCGTAACCTATGTGAAAATAAATATAAATAAATTGCTTAAATATAGGTATGCTAGATAAACCTTTTATTAATAACAATATATTATAATATAATACATAAACATAAAAGTACGCATGCGCTGGGACATACTGAATTATATTATATATATATATATATATATATATATATATATATATATATATATATATATATATATATATATATATATATATATATATAAATTTATATATATATTTATATATATATATATATATATATATATATATATATATATATATATATATATATATATATCCCTCTTTTAAACCTCAGCTGACAACATTCTCAAATCACTGTATTCGTTTTGCCCCCTTGACAACATTGATCAGAGCCTACACCAAGTTGTTTGTATTGACAACGCATTAGACACCATATATTCACGCCCTCACTCACACCTTCTCAGAGAGAGAGAGAGAGAGAGAGAGAGAGAGAGAGAGAGACAGAGAGAGAGAGAGAGAGAGAGAGAGAGAGAGATTAAGCTAACAAACAGACCTCGGGTATCTCAAACATTAACAATGTTTAATTAATCTCCCTTAAAAGGTTTACTATAGAAATACTTCACAGAATCGACGGAACGCTTCTTGTCATTATATAATCATTATATAATCAACTTTAATAATCACTACATAATCAACTTTACAATCATAATCTTCGATCATAAAACAGAACAAAACTCCCCAAGCAATTCATCTCTCTGCTCTTTCCGACACTTCTTAAAATGAAGAATTATAAGGCGAGTAAACAGTGGTCATATTTGCCAAACACACACACACACACACACACACACACACACAAGAGAGAGAGAGAGAGAGAGAGAGAGAGAGAGAGAGAGAGAGAGAGAGAGAGAGAGAGAGCATATTTACAAGCGCTCGCAAGCGGATTTTAACCTCTAAGTCCATTAATCATAAAGGCCGGATTGGGAAGTTGAATGCCGCCCGCCGGAATACGATGGAGGTCCTATAACAACAACACCAGCAGCCGTATGTATAATAAATTCAACTCAAGACACAGCGGACGCCGGAGCGCCCTCCGAAGTTAAATTGAATCCTGGAAGCTGGAAGCTGATGATGATGATGATGATGGTGTTTCTGATGTTCAGAAGATGTTGTCTTGGAACTTCAGGGCGATATGATGTGGTCCTCTCAGGCTTCTTCGTGTTGAATGTTATTCTGGTTCGACTTGACTGAGATCGGAATGAGAGTGTTATGGCAAATTTAGATTCAGCGATTTTCTGAACCTACTTGACGGTATTCTTTAAAGGCGTTCATATGGATGGATACAGTGGTATTACATAACGGACAAAAACGTTAAATGTAATATTGTACAACTGACAGAAATAATAATTATATAAAAAAAAGGAAGCTGAGCCTAGGCTCATACCTAACTGAACATCAGCCAACTTCGCTCTCGTCAATATATAGGCCTAGGCTACGCTACTTGCTCTTGATTGCTAAACTTCTTCCTTTGTCTCAAACTTCATTAGAACGACGAAAACTTCAAAAAACAAAACTAGATAAAACAAAGTGATGGCACATACCACCGGAAACAACCTGGAAGTTATAGGTCTACAATGAGAGCTTCGGTGACTTCCCGGTCGGCCTAGGCCTATGGCATTTTCAAGAACGTATGAGTGATCCTATACATATTCTTTTTTTTTATCCACAATGGCTCTTCCGAATTCAATGGAAGATTGCAAGAGCGAATCGTTAAACCACAGAGCAATATTTGCAAAGAAAGGACTAAATTTAAAATCAACACTGACTACAGACATACTCCAGGAAGCTTCGCGCCAAAACATTGAAGAAATGAGTGGTTAATTCTATCTCCAATTTATAACAATAATGTTTTCTTTCAATTTACAGGCAGGCTTTGCTGAAATATTATTCATAACAATATGAAAGTACTAGGAATATCAATTTACTATTTTCAAGTTTATATATATTAAATAAACTACAAAACTTAAGATGACACTTTCGCACGTTAAGATAATACAATGATAAGCATCGAACAGCATTCTCTCTCTCTCTCTCTCTCTCTCTCTCTCTCTCTCTCTCTCTCTCTCTCTCTCTCTCTAACACACACACACACACACAAGCACCGGTATAACCATACACAACAAAAAAAAAAAAAAGAATTAATTACGATTTACAAAAATATAAAGTCCGTTGCAGATAAGAACGTTTGAATAAGTGAAAAAAAAATGAACATCAAATACAAAGGAGTAAATAAATCCATTACAAATGAACGAAAGCCCCAAAAACGCACACAAACACGTACAAACACACAAGAAAACTAAAAAAAAATAAAAATAAAAATAAAAACACAAAAACTGGGCAAAACCAGCACTGTGGGGGCTTAAGATCCTTGTAATGTGACCAAAAGCATTATCATAAACAAGAGGATTTGTTCCTTTCATGAATATCTTGAAAGAGACCCGGCCACCACTCTCTTTTTTTGGTATATTGCCCCCCCTCCTCCCCTCTTCCCCACTCTCTCTCTCTCTCTCTCTCTCTCTCTCTCTCTCTCTCTCTTTTCTCTCATATTCCCCTTTTTTTCATATTCACTTTTTTTTTTTTTTTTATACCTCGGCGTAAAAGAGTGTTCCCTCCATAGGCGATTATTCCCCGATCTTACGGGACGTAGATGGTGGCATTTGTCAGATTTCTTATTGCGTTTTCATTTTTTTTTGGGGGTGGGGGGGCTAGGTAGGGGGTAGGGTGGAGGATGGAAGAGAAGATGGGTGGGGTGGGGGGGAAGAATGAATGTAGGTGGGGACTGGAGAGTAGAAGGGAGAGGGAAGGGGTATCTCTTTCACATCTTAGTTATTATAATTTAATCCATCATTAGTTTATTACAATTTCAGGGTCTCCAGTTAGAATTCGCTGTAAAATAAGAATAATTTGGTTTAATCATCGTTTATGGTTAGATATGAAGTAATTCTTTTTATAATTCTTTCCCTATGTAAATGATTGAAGACACAAAAATTAAACAAAATTAAAGTTATATATATTTTTACTTTGCAGCCATAATGTCAAAATATATCACTGTTTTAATGTGTGTATAGTATATATATATATATATATATATATATATATATATATAAATACATATGATTATATATATATATATATATACATATAATATATATATGTATATATATAATATATATATAAATATATATATATATATATATACATATATATATATAATATATAATATATATATATATATATATATATATATATATATATATATATATATATATATGTATGTATGTATACATTATTCACACTCTCCAGTAACAAGTTAACAATCTTGTCAGGCCAGCCGTAACCAAGTGATAATGGCGGACCAGCGTCGCGTTTGGCTCTCTCTCTCTCTCTCTCTCTCTCTCTCTCTCTCTCTCTCTCTCTCTCTCTCTCTCTCTCTCCTGAAGCATCTGCTTTAGGACAGGGTGAAACGAGGACTGTAGTTTCTCCAAGGGACAAAGTAATTGTGTCCTAACAATAAACTGAAAGCTACAGTGGCAATTACGTCGGGCCAATTACTGTGAAGGAGAGAGAGAGAGAGAGAGAGAGAGAGAGAGAGAGAGAGAGAGAGAGAGAGAGAGAGAGAGAGATGCCCCAGGGGAAGAAGGACTGATGCTACTCCATAGCTGTGACTCCATAGTCTGCTTGAATCCTGTCCTTTGTTAAGTTAGTTGGCCGTTGTGTTTTCTATCTTCATTTGCATAAATATTCATCTATTTTATCTAAATCATTTGTTTAATTATTCTTCTGTTTTGCCTTCCAAATTCATCAAATTATAGTTTTTCATCCCCTTATTAATTCGTAAAGTTAATCCTATGTTTTCTAGCATTTCTTGATGCATAAAGTCCTTTTTATATTTTATCTAATTTTGCCAATTTATATAAGCTTCTATTCTCCTATGTTTGCAGACAGCGGAAGATGGTACGCTTTGCTTATAATTCTTCTCACTAGCAGAAACCTTCTAGCTAGTATGAAGCCTATTAACTAACTAGCAGACGCCAGTGTAAAGCTATAACATAGTCACAATAGTTAGAGTATGAAAAAAGATACTAACATTACTGCATTCCAAAAATATAAATATAAATTATCTAACTAACTCGCGAGATATAGGTCACATGAAAGTTTGATTGAATAATAATCTAGTCCAAAGACCAAGCGCTAGGACCTATGAGGCCATTCAGCGCTGAAACGGAAACTGACAGTAAAAGGTTTGAAAGGTGTAACGGGAGGAAAACCTCAAAGCAGTTGCACTATGAATCAATTGTTAGGAGAGGGTTGCGGAAAGTAAGATGGAAGAAAGAGAACATGAAAGGAGGTGCAGTAAAAGCAACGAAAGGGGTTGCATGGAAGGCACGCTGCGAAGAACCTCAAGTAATGCCTACAGTGCACCGCATGAGGTGCACCGACGGCAGTGCCCCCTGAAACATTCAGAAATGTCGAAGACCGTTCTCAAGTGGGTAGCAGTCCTAGCTTCCAGAGGGAGGAGGAGAAGAAGAAGAAGAAAAAAAAAACGCACAGTGGGATGATAAACGAGGGACTTAATGAAGAACAGTTTATTCCGATGGAGTTTCAAGACAGGGAGATTAACAGAAAGAGGACGAATGGGAGATGCGAGGGGAGAGAGAGAAACAGAATTCGGGATAAAGGAGACGAAGCGAGGGAGATAATAATCCTGAAACTATATAGAAATAAGATTCTCCGTCGCACATTGAAGGTACTGAAGACCCGACGAGAAACAAAAGGGGCGTAACAATAGTTGTCATTACCGCTAAGTGCTCGCATGAAGAGGTTATTAATCTATTGTATTACTACACTGTGTGAGAGGGCTGTCTATAGGTTATATATAAGACAGGGGAGAACTGAAAGGGGTTTAGATTTATTACCGAAGTTGGGGAAAACTGTAAAAATTAGCTGGTTCTTGTAAGACCTCTGATGACAGAATATACGACACAAAGAGAACAGCTAAGTTATGCAAATAAATCAAATATATTTTCATCACCACACAAATGACATAGCTTTCAATCACGTCCAAAAGAAATACTCCATAACGCCTTGATGACGAAGCTTAAATTAAGGAATCTTAAATTTAAGCAAAATTAAAAACTGCCAATTCAAGCTGGTCTCATAGCTTGAAACCTCGACAGAAGAAGGTATATGCAGCAGCTCGGGTGAGTGACACTGAGCCTGGCTCCGATAAATAATTGGTCCTCTCCTGAATACTACAATACGGGTGTTACCTATACCAAGGTGCGTGTTGAGGTTGAAACAAGACTTGGAATAAGACATATAATGTAAATATAAAAGGGAATCTTTACGTATTTGAGAGAAAGAACACTCGTCAGATTTTATGTAGGGTACAGACACTAGACTTTGAATTTCATTATAAACTTTCTCAAAGCATTTGTCTTACAAAATATGATAAAGAAGAAGAAGAGCTAGTTATGTAAACTATACAACTATTAAAAGGTGTCATTTACACGTATAACAAACGTGGAGAAAATATAAAAAAACATTTACCCAAATCATAAGACGTAGCAACCGGCTGTGTTTTTTTAATGGCCTACCACTCGCTTAAACGTGAAAACCCTAGTCATTAATATTGGAGTGCTCTGGAAAACGCACTGGAATATGTCTCTGGAAGCTGGAGACAGATAACTGCTGTCATCCCTGTCAATTCTGTTTGGTTTCAACCCACTTGTGTGTCTTTTCTCCTCGATTGTATCAAAATATGGCCATTCATATCACAGGGATTTACAATTAAGAGCGTTTAAGATCGTGAATAGTTGTGGCGTCAGTTTATAGTAATAAATCAGTCTTTCGTTCTAACCACAAGGTCGTATTCACTAAACTTGGGTGAAGACAGAATTATATTTTTCGTATGCCTCGGAATTTTTCCTGCTTAAACTAAAGCCGTCCGCACTTTTTCTGTCCGCCCCCAGATCTTCAAAACTACTGAAGCCAGAGGGCTGCAAATTGGTATGTTAATCATCCGCCCTCCATTCATCAAACATACCAAATTGCAGCCTTCTAGCCTCAGCAATTTTGATTTTATTTAAGGTTAAAGTCAGCCATAGTCGTGCTTTTGGCAACGATATAAGGTAGGCCACCAACCGGGCCGTGGTTAAAGTTTCATGGGCCACGGGCCATACAGTATTATACCGAGACCACCGAAAGATAGATCTATTTCGGGTGGCCTTGATTATACGCTGTAGCGGCTGAACAGAAACTTCGGCGCATTTTTTACTTTTTTTTTGTGCCACCAGACTTTGTTCTATTTTTACAAACATTCCTTTTTCTCCTATTTAAACCAAAACCGGAATTTCATACCTTTAAAACCTTCACCACGGTTCTATTTCTGTGACCAGACTTTAATCCATTTTCGTCAATGAATCTTGACTAAATGTTTCTCCTTACAGTAATCTCGAGCATGTTAACCAACCTCCTCCTCCTCCCCTAGCTAAATCTTACTAGGCCATCGTCTGTGCACAGTTAATGAGTATGCGTGTCAAAACGTCGTGATGTTTATATCTCATTCATTTTAGTTTGCTATTATCAAGATTTGCTTTTGTTTGTTATTTCTCTTCCGTGGTTTATTGTTTGCTATTCAGTTTCTTGGCCTTCATATTATTATTATTATTATTATTATTATTATTATTATTATTATTATTATTATTATTATTATCAAGAAAGACCAATCCCTTCCAAAACACATTTACCCTTCTGATCGGATTACTGACCTCAGGAATAATTAATTATTATTATTATTATTATTATTATTATTATTATTATTATTATTATTAAGAAAGGCAAACTCTTTCCAAAACACATTCACCCTCTTGGTAACCCAACTCCGGATTACAGAGGAGAGGTGACCTCAGGGATAACGAATTATTATATTATTATTATTATTATTATTATTATTATTATTATTATTATTATTATTATTATTATTATTATTATTATTAAGAAAGACTAATCCTTTCCAAAACATATTCACCCTTCCTGTTAACCCAACTCCGGATTACAGAGAAAGGTGACCTCAGGGATAAATAACCTTGACCTTACCCGATACGAGAAGCCATGGGTCACAAAAGAGGCCCCAATGTCTATCAGAATGAGCAGATTGTTTTTCGTTTCATTTTTTCCTTCCTATTTCCAGCCATATTCCTCTTCCACTATCCGTCACGCATTATCTGTTCATGAAGCAGATGATAAAGCAAATCACCTACCCCAACCCCCAACTCCAACCCCTCCACCCCTCTCCCAAGAGCAAGGGACTCCACTCCCCTCTCCCCTGGCACCTCCGAAATACCACCTTCCTCTTGACGTCTTGGAACTGTTCCAATTGCCTCTAAAAGCAGATGCAAGAAGACGGAGAGCATCGTCTGATGAGCAGGAGAGAGAGAGAGAGAGAGAGAGAGAGAGAGAGAGAGAGGAGAGAGAGAGAGAGAGAGAGAGAGAGAGAGAGAATATATACAAAGAGATAGGAGAAAGATAATATATATATAACATATATATATATATAGAGAGAGAGAGAGAGAGAGAGAGAGAGAGAGAGAGAGAGAGAGAGAGAGAGAGAGAGAGAGAGAGAGAGAGAGAGAATATATACAAAGGAGATAGGGAGAAAGATAATATATACAAGAGAGAGAGAGAGAGAGAGAGAGAGAGAGAGAGAGAGAGAGAGAGAGAAAGAGAGAGAGAGAGAGAGAAATATATATATATACAAATATATATATATATATATATATATATATATATATATATAAGGAAAGAGGAAGGAAGTGAGGACTCGAAATATATAAAAAAACTGAGAGACAATCAAGAGTAAAACTATGAAAATAAATCACAGCATATTACAACAAGCAGCAAAATGTGAATATCACTATTATTGTGAATATACTAACTACACATTTACATGTATATATGTATCAAAATGCATGAAGGTACATATGCATGCATGCGTAAACCTTCCGTAGTTCCCTCTGCATTTCAACACTTTGCAAACACAAAAGATTATCCTACTTTTAATTTAATCATCCAAGAACCTTAGTCATAAAGGATCATAATGAGTAAGAAGCCACAGTAATGTAAATGAGAGACTGTATTTTTCCAAAATAAAAAAAAGGGTTAAAAAAAAGGGGGGGGGCGCTTTCGACCGTTTTTGTATTTTGGAAAAATACAGTCTCTCATTTACATTATTGTGGCTTCTCACTCATTATTTCCGGTCACAATATAGTGATGCACCATAGATAAAGGATCATTTATCAGTGTCACAATGTGTCCACAGGTAAATCAAAATCTACTGTTGAATAATATCACAATCAGTTCATCTTTTTTTTTATGCTTCGAAATTCTTCTACATCACCTCCAATATTCCAGGAACCCTAACATCCATCAGATATTTCGGCATCTCTATTAAACACTGATAAGACGACGCGGATGAATTTGGTAATGCAGACGACAAAGATAATAATGATCTAGGCAATGACAACAGCCAGTGACTGTCAGCCAAACACGAAAGCAACGCTGAACCGGAACCCCTATTCAGTCATTCGTACAGATGTCGAAAGCAATGACAACAGGCGTCCGTTCAAAACAAACCAACGTCAACGCTGTCATTAACATAGCCTGATTATCATGTAAATTTCGATTGTTGTTGTCAGGTGCATACATCAGCCATTACCATTATTACCTATCTGTCAGCTGTGATTGATATGCAAATTGGGTTGATGTAAAGTCCACAAGCTGTCACGGCGTATTTGGGGAGTCCAGGACTCACGTAAAGATATGGTGTCTTGTTTATACACTACGGGGAAAACTGCCGATATTGTATATCTATAGTATATCAAAGCTTTCTTACAGGTATTGCGGGGTGTTCTGGTATATGTATGGAAAACTTCTAGACACTTGGTAAGGAATTCATTGGATTAGAACTCTCATAGAGATATGGTATAGTGTCTTTAGTTGAAGAAATTCTCAATTTCAGAATTCTAAATTCCTTTTTATCTTTGAATGACGGTAAAGATTACTAAGGAACGATATCGGTCAAACAAAGAATCTAGTTTCAAGGAATAAATAATAATAATAATAATAATAATAATAATAATAATAATAATAATAATAATAATAATAATAATAATAATAATAATAATAATAATTTTGAGGTATCATTTGATCAGAGACAGACTGTCAAACAAGTGAACACGAAAGAGTTAATAAATAAATAAATATAATATATATATATATATATATATATATATATATATATATATATATATATATATATATATATATATATATATATATATATATATATATATATATATATATATATATAATATAAAATATATATCATATATATATATATAACACACAATTATATAAAACTGTATCACCCCATACATGGCGTTCTTCGTAGCATTTCAAAAACAAGTATCTTAGAAAACTAACAACGATATTATGTATTCTCAGACGGGCTACAACAAAGTTTTCATTTTCCATTTCTTTTTGTGCAAAAAAAAATATTTGGCTGCTCTCCATATGTATGGTGCGCGGTGTTTGATATTTTGAATAGAATAAAGGTCAGTTTTACAGCTCAAGAATTTCATCACAGACGATGTTGGGACGAGAAACAGGAAGAACTTTAAGAGGAAAAATAGCAAAATTTTTGTAAGTAGTTAAATATACTATATATTTGTAAAAAAAAAAATAAATACGAAAGACTTTAACTGTTAATAACAATTTTGAATAATGGCTTTTAATATTTTGTTGGACATATCGTTACAAAGGCAGCAGTTTATATAACAAATTCAAAATACATAATTACAATGCTGTATAAATCAATTCCCTTGATTTACGAAGACCAATATATAAGAAAAAACAACAAACCCTGTTTAGAGCATTATAATATTAGACACTACAAACCAAACATTATATAATAGTATGGAAATCAATTTGTTTGATAGTATCAAATGGTGTATAAAGGGTACATCGTATTACCTACATTTTAGTGCAAAAAGGCAATTAGATTTCATTGTTTGTTCTCTCTCTCTCTCTCTCTCTCTCTCTCTCTCTCTCTCTCTCTCTCTCTCTCTCTCTCTCTCTCTCTCTCTCTCAGAAGCGTCGGCAAGCTCCGATGTATAACGGCTATATTTGGACGTAGGACCATCAAATAAAACCTTATTGCCAGCCTCAAAGACACTTTGTCTGCAATTCATCCCACTTTCGAGTGTGACCCCCGTTCTCAGATTCCATCACTTAGGGAAGGCGATGAAAGAGACGAAATTCTTATCTTCCTTTTCCACTAAACAAGTCATATCTGGGGATTATATATCTAGCAATATAATTTACATCCCGGTATTAAATTCTGATCTTGGCTATTGAATTTTATAAGGACGACATTATTCTGAAAATGTCCTATATTACGCCGGAACCTTGAGGAAACACCGTAATTTCAAATGGATTTAAAGTAAATATTTTACTTCACTAAAATATTTATAATTCATATTTTACTTTAATAAAATACTCATTTTATTCGGTCATTATTATTATTATTATTATTATTATTATTATTATTATTATTATCATTATTATTATCATTATCATTATCATTATCATTATTATTATTATTATTATTATTATTATTATTATTATTATTATTATTATTATTATTATTATTATTATTATTATTATTATTATTATAAAAATAGTTTAACTCTATTTTCCATGAGAAGTATTCAGTGCCTAAGGATTCGTGAGCATTTTATCATAGAAAAATATGCATTTAGTTAAATACATTTGAAACTGGTGAATATATGATTACACAAATGCTATTCGTTGAACTGTTTTTGTTAATTAATCCACCTAATATACAATATTTTCAGAATAATATACTCGTTTTTTATAAAACAAAATGACTAGAGTAGCCTACATCAGTAACTAATACAAATTCAGCATCGAAACATTGTCGTCTAATTCACGTGTATCCTTCTAAAAACAAAACCCTCATTTTCACTATGTTTTCCTCTCTTTCCCTCCTCGCTCGCACACTTTCCCTCCCTTGTTTTACCCCCTCCCTAATGCCCCTCTTGATGTAAACAGGCTATTACTTTAAGTTGGAGAGCCAGCCACCAAAAAACCTAATTGTCCCAACCAATCTTCCCGTTCCTGGTTCTCTCTGTCTGCGCTATTGGCGCTTTCTGTAACTTACACGCGAAGATATTTGCTCAGTATTCATTACTGTCTTATCTGGTCGCATTTTATCGATTCGTGATGTACAGAAATGTGTGTGTGGGTGTGTGTGCGCGCGCTTGTGTGTAGGAGACATCTTAAAGAAAAAAATATATATTTAACTGCTGTTGGTGAGTTAAATTTTCAGGTATAATTAGTATAATTTTAACGACTATCTTTATCTATTATTTTTGAAAATCGATATCTTGCTAATTTTTGGTGTCTTTTACATAATTTTTTTTTATTTCGAGAAAAATAACTGTATTTTTCTACCTTTTACACAAACGTTGTAATTAGGATATGTCACAAAAGATAAAATTTCTACTGCTCCGTAAAACTCTACGGGAAATTCTACCCAGATGTCACTATAAAAAGCTGTATTTTTTTATACGCTACCCAAATGATCTTATTAAGTATATAATATATAATAAGAGAAGTCACTTAAGATAATGAATACACGTATTGCGGAGAAAGTCTACGGGAATTTCTACCCACATTTCATTAAGTTTTTGGTTGTCCTCGGATGAATAATTCCCGGACTGTAACCGTAATTATTAATCA
>NC_089755.1:58496797-58504297 GCF_040412425.1 Macrobrachium rosenbergii | reverse complement strand
GATCGCGAATCAATTATGTCCGGTCAGCGTTATTTGCTGAACATAATCCAGCGCCTTCTATTAGCGTTTAGCTATCATAAAATTCATTACTCGAAATAAAACTATTATTCTATTACATATGCGTATGGTATGGAATGGAATATAGGATTTAGGCCAAAGACCTAGTGCTGGGACCTATGAGGTCATTCGGGGCTGAAACGGAAATTGAGAGTAAAAAGGTTTCAAAGGTTTGATAGCAGGAAAACCTCCCAGTTACACCAAGATGGAAGAAATAGAATATGAATGGAGGTACAGTAAACGGAATGAAAGGGGCTGGAGCTAGGGGTCGAAGGCACGCTGCAAAGAACCTTAAGTAATGCCTACAGTGCACCGCCTGTGATGCACTGACCGCGTTACCCACCTACGGGGTACATATGCGTATGTGCGTTCATTAAACGAAATAAAACGGATTATTCTACGTATATTTATGTACAATACCTACACATTCATGCTGGTTCTTTCAATACTTAAAAATACGCCATGGTCAATATAATTAGCTTAATATATTAGTTGGATTCTATCGCTGTTTCTGAACCGGGTAACGGTCCGAATCCTACCCAGGGTCGAAGCGCTCATCAATTACAATTACCCATTGGTGTAAGTTTTCCCAAGGCATAGTGAATTCGATATTAAACGGTATTTGTGACTTAAAATTATTATTATTATTATTATTATTATTATTATTATTATTATTATTATTATTATTATTCAGAAGACGAAACCTATGTATATGGAACAAGCCGACACAAGGGCCTATCGACTTGAAATTCAAGCTTACAAAGAATATTAAGGTGTTCATTAGAAAGAAGTAACGGCGGGTAATGGAAAATACAGAAAAAGGAGATCACTTATTAATATATATACATCTATATATATATATATATATTATATATACATACATAATGCAAATGCGTTTGCCAAGAGGCCGCTGGATTCAGAAATCAACATCCGATTTCCCAAACGGCGAGGCGCCCGCTTCTTGGAGAGCGGGGAAGGAGAAGTCGCGTGCGAGCGCTATTTACGTGTTGCCTCCTGCAAACGTGAATGTTGCAAGAAGAAGAAGAAGAAGAAGAAGAAGAAGAAGAAGAAGAAGAAGAAGAAGATGTCCCCCCCAAAATAAGTTCCTATCTTGTTTTAGGTCTAACGGCGGGAGCAAACTATTGATCTGGACAGCCGTATTTGCATGATTCAATCTCGCCTGGTTCTCGTTGTTGAAATCTTGTGCATAATCCGGGACTTGGGAGGAGGGAGGGAGGAGGAGGAGGAGGAGGAGGGGGAGGGAGGAGGAGGAGGAGGAGGAGGAGGAGGAGGAGGAGGAGGAGGAATGTGAGAAAGATCCAAAGTGAGATTTTACAGGGGTATTTAAAGTTTCCCTAAGATGATGAAATGAAATTAATTTATATATATATATATATATATATATATATATATATATATATATATATATATATATATATATATATAATATATAAATTTTATAATAACTGATCTCTTTTCTCTTATTTCACATTGCCTTTTGTTAATTCTTCCTAATGAACTCCATAATATTCTTGGGAAGCTCTGAATTTCAAGTCAATGGCCCCTGTGGTGGGCTTGTTCCATATGAATAGGGTTCATCTTTGGAATAATAATAATAATAATAATAATAATAATAATAATAATAATAATAATAATAATAATAATAATAATAATAATAATAATAAACATGAAACACTGAATTTTAAAAGATCTGTAATGGTTTAGCACTTGAGCAAAAGCAAATAACGATAAGGATTTGTTAAGAGACCAAACGTGATATCAATTTCAAGATCTTATCTTATCCCACAATCATTATGTTCTCGACATTAAATCACATTGAAACATAAAAAAAGATCTCTGAGATATTAACTGTTTGCTGGAGATCAAACCTGATAAATATAAACGATCCACAGGAAATTAATATCCTGTTGAAGATTGAAAGCCTATTAAGGAATGGAATGGAATGGAATATAGAGTTTAGGCCAAAGGCCAAGCACTGGGACCTATGAGGTCATTCAGCGCTGCAAAAGGAAACTGAGAATAGGTAGGTTTGAAAGGTGTAACAGGAGGAAAATCTCGCAGTTACACTATGAAATAATTGTTAGGAGAGGGTGGATAGCAAGGTGGAAGAAAGATAACATGACTGGAGGTACAGTAAAAGGAATGAAAGGGGTTGCAGCTAGGGGTCAAAGAGACGCTGCAAAGAACCTTTAGTAATGCCTACAGTGCACCCCGTGTGATGCACTGATAGCATTACCCCGCTACGGGGTACAGCCTATTAAGATCAGTTACCATTCAATAGTTTTGAAGTAAACTTCATGCTTTTATGCTTTATACAAGCAACAATCACAGCTCTCGACAAACTCCATTTTATTCTTATTTCTTGTCTATTTCCTTGTGGATAGTGACAGAAATTCCATTTAGCATTCTTCACTGAAAAAGTTATTAATAATAATATTATCTTTCGGTACAGTACATATCCTGGAGATTATTCTTGTTTATACAGGGATCATTGTCTCATCCTTTCTTAATTAGACCCTGAACATATGTGACCGGTAAAGGCCGTGATTATTATTATTATGAAGAATTAGAGGAATTTATTTCTGGTGATAGAAATTCAATTCTGGTCATAATGTGGTTCGGATTCCACAATAAGCTGTAGGTCCCGTTGCTAGGTAACCAGTTGGTTCTTAGCCACGTAAAATAAATCTAATCCTTCGGGCCAGCCCTAGGAGGGTTGTTAACCAGCTCGGTGGTCTGGTTAAACTAAGATATACCTATTATTATCTGCCTTTAACAAAGTGACCCACAAATGCATGGCATTTACGATCACTTAACCTGCTATTCCTGGTAGTATTAACACGGCTAAGACAATCACAATCTCATGCAAACTATATTTCTAAAATTAACATCCTATCGCCCCCAAAACACCGTTAATTATAATCAAATGCAAAATATCCTGCTAAACAAATTATCCAAATTGATGTTTCAGAAGAGCCCCGTTTACACATGCCACAAGAGCCCATTCGTGGGTGAAACTCGCGTTCTACAGCTTCGGTGGCGAACGTTTACCGAAACGTTTGAGAGAGAGAGAGAGAGAGAGAGAGAGAGAGAGAGAGAGAGAGAGAGAGAGAGAGAGATATGCCAAAACAGAAAGTTTAGAGAGAGAGAGAGAGAGAGAGAGAGAGAGAGAGAGAGAGAGAGAGAGAGAGAGAGAGAGAGAGAAATGCCAAGACATCATCTGAAACTCGGGTCTCCTTGGCTCTGGTGTCAAACGTTTTCTTTCCAGTTCTTGAGAGAGAGAGAGAGAGAGAGAGAGAGAGAGAGAGAGAGAGAGAGAGAGAGAGAGAGAGAGAGAGAGAGAGAGAGAGAGCGAATACTGACGTATCTTTCAGTACATTTGATTATTTGCCGCAGGCTTGGTAAGTATTCTATTACGAGTTGAGTCGTTTGCAAAATATCACGGAAAAGCTTTGCATGGATATTTATGAAATTTCATGGAGACGTGGAATACACCCGAAATCAAAACTGCCTCGATTTTGAGATGGGTCCTGATGTGTCCGGATACGGATACGAACCCGGGAAAGTTTTTTATTCATCCGAGTCTTATTTTTCGCATTAATCACTTCCGCTTAATTTAACCTATGGGCACCGATGCCCTCAGCGTAGAAACTTGACTTTTCTTTTTAGTCACGTGAATTCCTGTGATTATTAATTATATGACGTGGGTATATGCGTGATAACACACATACCCAGATACTCACGGGTACAGAATATGTCATTTTGGGGGCGTATATGCGTACATACATGCCGTAGATAGATAAACTGGAAAGCAATAAATATATATATACGAAAGCAGTGAAGACTAGTAGATAGATATACAGGCAGTATATGGTCGAATTTACCCTTGAACGGGTTTTAAGAGCAATTAATCGAGTGTTATGAAAAGACAGCGAACTAAATGGCTTAGTAATATGATATGATTTGCCTCAAAACGGCAAAAAAAAAAAAATAGTAACTCTCTGACAGCATAATAATATGGCGTAAGGTTGCTCGCCGAAATCATTTCATTTCATTTCTCCTCTTTTCGTGTTTCTCATTAGAGTGCAATAATGGTTGTCCTGCGAATCTTCTACTTAATATAATGAAAAAACCACAGTATCAAGGCTGATAGGTGCTTGAGAAAATTCTAGTGCATGGTAGGTGTCTGCGAGCTACATACGTGGTCTGCTCTCTCTCTCTCTCTCTCTCTCTCTCTCTCTCTCTCCTCATCCATATCTCTCTTCATCTAGAACAGGCAAGGTGTCTGCAAACACGTCCAAGGTGTCTGCAAACACGGCCTGCCTCTCTCTCTCTCTCTCTCTCTCTCTCTCTCTCTCTCTCTCTCTCTCTCTCTCATGCACAATAAACGTATTTCTGATAACAATGGAGCTATCTTCCAACAGCTGAGTATTTGGTATCATAGCAACATACAGAAAGTCCTCCTATATCTCTTAACATACCTGACAATAAAGCAGTTTTTTTCTATTGTCTCTAATGAATAACTAACATAACTATCTAACCAAAACAATTGTCAGTGAAGAATTATTTTTTTATAGATATCAGACGACCTATAAAATTCCCTTCATACAGGTCGTATGGGCTATAGCAGTTATTGGAAAATGTGTGTTATGGAGATGACAGAATTCATAAAAGATTCCTGTATATTGGTCGTCCGTACAATGAGATCAAATACTTCTCTGATGGTATAATACTTGGAACAAAATCTGTACCGTAACGTTCATTTCAATAACAGATTCCATATTGGTATTACAGATTCCAGTACTGTAAAATAATACATTCAATATTGGTATTATAGATTCCAGTACTGTATCTTCCTAGTCTTTTGTCCTTGTCAAGTTAAGAAGTCTAATCCTTAAAAACAGAACCTTTATTTTAACGTTTAATTCAATTAACGATTCCATACTGGAGCTGCAGATTCCATATTGGAATTGTAGAGTCCAGTACTACATCTTCCCAGTCTTTTGTCCCTGTCAAGTTCAGAAGTTAAATGACAAATTGAGTATCCCATTTTCTATGCACCTAGATTTACAAAATGTTTGGTTCACTCCTAGTCATTAACCTTCCCTGTCTTGCCCCATTTCAGTTAAGGAAACAGGTACCACATTGAGAGTTTTCCCCTTTCCTTCTCGTCCATTTCCACAGCTAAAACATTCGTCCTTAACTTACCTCATCGTCGTAAAACTTTTCTCCTTCATCCCCCATTGTGCTCCGGAGTACGAGGCTTCAACAGAAAACGGGACTTGGTGTCTTCGAGAAAACAACAATTATACCAATTCTTGGCTGCTGCTGCTGCTCCCGAAGAGCAGCTGCTCTTACTCCTCCTCCTGCTGTAGTAGTAGGTACTGCTACTACTGCTACTACTACTACTACTACTGCGGCTCCAGGCTGCGGAACTCCTAGCCCCTTTTGTTTTCCCCCCAAAGCAGCGTCAGTGCTTCCAGTTCATCGAGAAACGGTTCTGTCACTTGAGGTAATATTTATTTATTTTATGTATAAGAAACCCCTTCTTTCTTTTCCTTTATTATAAAAAAAATATATTTAATCACTTAATTTCCTTTTCTTTTTCTATGCGAGAACAGTATCAGGAAATCATCTTCTTCATTGTGTTTTTTTATAACGCTGTTCTGAATCGTGGCATGGCCATGCAACGAGGGGACAATTTAATGTCAGATTTTGGGGGGAGTATTTTAACGTCGACGGGGGCGCGGGAGTGGGGGTGGGGGGTTAAGAGATGAAGTAATCTGCCCCGTTAATGACTGCCAGAGAGACCAAACGATTACTTCTCCGAGCGATTACTTTAAGCGATTACTCCGCGGGTCATCATCGCAGGGAACGTTTAAAGAACTCGGGCTAAACAACATCGGCGAGGGACCATGACGCCGAATTTCGCGGAAGGGGGCGGGGGGAGGGGGCTTAAAACAACCTTTGGGGCGTGGGTTTAAAACAACCTAAAACGGAAGAGAGTCACTGAAACAACACATATATATATATATAACGAAAGGAGCCGGGCGAAGCAACGCCAACCAACAACACCTTTTTATGTCATGAACACCTCCTTCGACGTCGGCCGCGTGAGTCCTCTTCCCACTGGGGTAGCTCGAGAAGGCTAAGAAGAAGAAGAAGTCCCCCAGGGGGAAATCCAGAACCCCCACACCCCCTAGTAGTGCCCGGATAATGCAGGCATCAACGAGTGCCAACGGGTGACCTGCGAGCCACGTGCGAGCTAACGAGTGCGGGAGGTGTCCTTACTGGCCGCAAGCCTAGCGAGTGACTGAGGTCCCTCTCTCTCTCTCGCGTCCAGGTTGGTTGGCTGAGAGAGAGAGAGAGAGAGAGAGAGAGAGAGAGAGAGAGAGAGAGAGAGAGCCCCACAGTTGTCCCTCGGAAAAAGAGCAGAGAGGAGAGAGAGAGAGAGAGAGGGGAGGCAGCCGGCTCTCTCGCCGCGCATAGGGGGGAGAGGAAGAAGAAGGAGAAGAAGGAAAAGAGAAAGAAAATGGAGGATAGGATAGGAAGGTGGTTGAGGAAACTTCGGAACGCTGGTAGGAAGGAGAAAGAGAGAGAGAGAAAGAGAGAGAGAGAAAGAGAGAGAGAAAGATAGAGAGAGAAAGAGGATAGGAAGGCGGTTGAGGAAACTTCGGAACGCTGGTAGGAAAGAGAAAGAGAAAGAGAAGAGAGAGAAAGGAAGAGGGAGAGACGGCGATAGGAAGGAACTTCAGAAGGACGTCAGAAGAAGAAGAAGAAGAAAAAGAAGAAGAAGAAGAAAAGAAAGAGGAGAAACAGAAACAAAAGAACCAAAGATAAACCTCTCGATTACCTCTTTGTTTATGAGGTCATTCATTGCTTCGGTGTCCGCTCACGCGCGCACGCATACGTGTGCGTACGTTCCAGCGAGCGAGGAAGGAAGGAAGGAAGGAAGGAAGGGTCTGCGCGCGCGTAGGTGCACATACGTACAAAGGCGTTAAACGACAGTCTTTCGATTAATAATAATAATATTATTTAATAATAATAATAATGGGACCTCGTCATGACACTCTCCGCAAAAGAAACAACTTCGATCCCCCGGGCGGGTCAAAGCCGATTTAGAAACGTTTCTTTAAACCCCAATGCGATGGATTATATGCCTCAGAGTTACTCGACTACAGTGGGTCGCAGCCAGATGCTGAACAACTTTCTGTACGATTAACAATTCGTTTTGTGAAGGAATCATTTACAATTTCCGGATAAGGCAATGTAATAAAGGGTGGAGACGGTAAGTCCCGCCCCTGGGACGTTACGGACTGCCCACAAAATCGGACCAAGGTGCCTTTACTCTATATAATCCTGCAAGGACCGGACTTGAACACCTGAGCCCAGACTGAACGACGGCAAATCAAAACGTGGAGT
>NC_089755.1:58456797-58491797 GCF_040412425.1 Macrobrachium rosenbergii | reverse complement strand
GCAGATAGGTATGTTTGTATGTGTGTGTATGTATTGCCAAGGCTGATTGTTGCAATAATGTGGAATTTACATAAATATAAATATATATATATATATATATATATATATATATATATATATATATATATATATATATATATAATATATGAATATCAGTGTTGGTGCATTTAATATAAACACATTAAATAGGAATTTATATAAATATATATATAAAAAAATGTATGATTGTGATTTTACGTACCTTAGAAAATCAACAGAAATTCAAGGCCTCAGAGAGAGAGAGAGAGAGAGAGAGAGAGAGAGAGAGAGAGAGAGAGAGAGAGAGAGAGAGAGAGAGAGAGAGAGAGAGAGATTATCAAATCAGCAGAGTCGAGCTTTTGACTTCCACTCACTTCCAAGTCTCCGGGTCATGCCAAAAGAAAGGCAGAAAGAAAGAAGAAGAGGAAGGAGAAGAAGAAGATGAAATTTATTCACTTCTCCTTGACAGAGTCTTCACGAAACGCCGAATATGAATTACTCCGAGAAGACCAAAGTCCCACAAAAAATAAAAGGAGTTGAAACTTGTCCTTGTGAGAGTTCGCGTCAACCTCATATTGTTATTGAGGTGCTTCGTTTATTCGATATTTCCTCAGTTTTCTGTTTTTATTTTGTATCCTAGTGACCCTGTTATGACAACCACAAGCAGAGCCTATGGCAAATCCCCCCCCCAAAAAAAAAAATAAAAAAAATAATTACAAAAATAAAAAAAAATGTCATATTTAACCTGAATAAAAATAAAATGAATTTAAAAAATTATCAACATAAATATGATGTTATACAAAATATGTAAATTTTGACCTGAATAAAAAATAAAACGAATTTTAAAAATTATCAACATAAATATGACGGTATCCAAAATACGTCAGATTTAACCTGAATACAAATAAAATTAATTTTGAAAAATAACAAACAAACGGCATCCAAAACAACATTGATAAATGCTGGCTCAGCAATATTGGAAGAGCTTCAGAATATTCCAAAAACCGATACCTGTTTGAAACAAGTAACGAAGGTATTTTTCCATCTCTGTTTTTCCTCTTGTTTTGGCGATTAGGCTATCCAATAAAAAACGACATTCTCTATAAAATCTATAAGAAGACTTTACCCTTAGCAGAAATTATAAATCTATAATTTCTAATGTATTTATCTTCTTTCTGTATTTCCTGAAATCTGTAATTTCTTTCAAACGAACACCATGATATTCATTGGAAACCTGAATTTCAGGCCAGTGGTACCCTGTAAGCTTATTCCACGCAAATACGGTGTAATCTTCTGATTAATAATAATAATAATAATAATAATAATAATAATAATAATAATAATAAATGACTTGTTATTCATTGCATTAAACACTTTCAATTTGACCAACTTGCAAAGCAATGTACGTTGTTCCAAATGAATAGGGATATATTTTCTGAATAATAATAATAATAATAATAATAATAATAGTAATAATAATAATAATAAGAATAGGGATATATTTTCTGAATAATAATAATAATAATAATAATAATAATAATAATAATAATAATAATAATAATAATAATAATAAGTAAATGTATAACTGATTATTCACTGCATGAAAAGCTTTCACTCTGCGAAACAAAGGAGAACCGAGCCTGGAAAAATCTCGCAATTCTAAGCCAAACATAATCATTCACTTACGGAGGGATTGGCCAATCTGCTGTCTCCCTGTTCCGGCTACTGATTGGTAATACCTTCCCCTGGAGATAAACTCCCTTCCCTCCTCCCACCCACATCACCTCCCCCTCCCCCCATCCCCTGAAGACGCATTCTTTCTTCTCATTCTTTTTCTTCTGGGGCGACTCTTTCTGATTCTCTGTTTCTCTCTTTTTTTATTATTTCATTTGCTTATTCTTCCTTTACTTCTTCTTGGAGATTAGTAAATCCATTATTATTATGATGATTATGTCTGTGCCTTTATGGGCTGTTAATATCTGCATGAATGTGTGTGTGCGTTTAAGGGCTGTTAATATCTGCATGAATATATATATATATATATATATATATATATATATGTATATATATATATATATATATATATACTTATATATATATATATATATATATATATATATATATATATATATATATATATATACATACACACACACACACATATATATATATATATATATATAATATATATATATAATATACATACATACATACATATACATACTGTATATCCAAACCAATCCAAACAAGAACACTTACTTCAAGCAAACGTGACAAACTAAACGCGTGAACACTGAACCTCCCTCCACCTCTGATAACGAAAATAACAAGATAAAAAAAAAATAGAAACATGACAAAAAAAAAAAAACTTCGCATTTCGAAGCGAACGCCTTTTCCCCGGTCCAGAGAGCGATGACAAAACACACTTCACCCTTCGACCGATATATTGCATTATTTGCCGTTATTCTTTCATCTTTTATCATCGGGAACCATTTTTGGGGGGGCCATAAACGTCTTCGGTAACAATATATATATCTCGACGGCGCTTATTTTTACGATCGGCGCGCGCGCGTAAGTCCAGCACCTCTGCCCCGCCATCTAATGGATGCCTCTCAAGCTGAGGGAATTTTGAAAATTTCTTTTTTTTTTTTGAGTCAAGAGGGGTTTTATAAATGCATTAATTTAATTGTTTTTATTATATTAAGCTCTTCAATCAAATACGAGTTCATGTCATAGGAGCATCCGGTGTTTACTCTTTATCTAAAGGTGATCACTTAATCAGCGAGATAATTAATTAAGAGATCATTATACTTTGATAAGAACTGATGCGGATGGACAGACAAAGCCGGCACAATAGTTTCCTTTTACAAAAAAAAAATATCTAGAGCTTTGAATTTAATTCACTCGATGCTTTGATGGGTTCTCCATATACCTGTCTATTTTCTTTTTTAGAATATCTATTTTTTTTTTAGACAACATTCTGTCAATATTCAGGTTAGTCACAGCAATTCGAATAACGTCTGTTTTTTTTTCGGTAAATAACGCCCGTTATTTTTTGGGGGGGCAGAAATATTTTGATTGCTTGCTTTCCGGTTTGTCAATCAACGCTTGTTCGTTATTGCTTCCGTTTCCATCACTTTCATTAATTGCAAAATTTGACCAGACTGGTGTTCATTTTGCTTAGTATTTTTTTTTTTTATTTTCAGTTTTTCCGAAGTACCGAAACAATTGTTTTATTACTTCTTGGCGAAATTTAAAGGTAAAATACATTACTACATTTCTGTTATTTTTCTGAAGTACGAGACAATTGGTTTTTTTAGTTTTCTGTAAAGGAAAACTCTTGCGCCGACTTTGTCTGTCCTCACTTTTTCTGTCCGCCCTCAGATCTTAAAAACTACTGAGGCTAGAGGGCTGCAAATTGGTATGTTGATCACCCACCCTCCAATCATCAAACATAGCAAATTGCAGCCTTCCAGCCTCAGTAGTTTTTAGTTTATTTTAGGTTTAAGTTAGCCATAATCGTGCGTCTGGCAACAATATAGGACAGGCCACCACCGGGGCTGGTGGAAGTTTCATTAGCCGCGGCTCATACAGCATTATACCGAGACCACCGAAGGATAGATCTATTTTCGGTGGCCTTGATTATACGCTGTAGCGGCTGTACAGAAAACTCGATTGCGCCGAAGAAACTTCGGCGCATTTTTACTTGTTTTTTTATTACTTTTTACGTTAATTTAAAAGTAAAATATATAACTACACATTTGTCATTAACTGACAGTTGATTCTGGAAGAAAATTCCTGTCAAACGTAAGTTATAATATATTTCTAAGTTTTCATCAGTAATCGACCGTCGAAAATTCCTGTTAAATATATTTTCATTCCCTCATGAAGAATAGAATTACGATTTTGTCAGTCTTGTGACTTTCCCGACAAGAACATGAATATGGAAGACCATCTCTCTCTGTTGTCTTGAGAATCAATTGGCAAAGTCACAAAACAAAAACGAAGCGACGTCTGACGACGTCTCTATACGCAAAGGACACACTCCTGTCCGCCAGACAGTAAATTACCAAAACAAGTACTCGGAAGACTGTCTAGACATGAAATAAACGCTAGAAATCGCACCTAAGTTGTCTAGGCGTGAAGGAATAAGCACGAATTACGCCTATATCCGTCTGGACGGGAAACAAAAAATTAAGAAAATAAATCACAAAATGAATCTGTCTAGACGTCAAGGAATACAAAAGTACAAAGTACAAAAACTGACAAAATAAAACGTAAAACACAAAACGCCAGTGATACTAGAAACGATATCCTAGAAACGCCTTGAACTCTTTACAGATGCAAAAAAATACAAAAATAAATCTGTCTAGAAGCTAGAAAGTACTCTAAAACGTCGTGTTGAAAAACTGACAAGAAAACAAAAACAAACGCGAATTATTCTAGAAACCATCTAGAACCAAGCAAATCCTCTAGAAACGCCCTGAACTCTTTAATGATGATACAAAATAATTAAAAATAAAAATAAATTTGTCTAGACATCTAGAAATTACGCCAAAATACCAAGACAAAAAACTGACTAAAAAATGCAAATAATTCTAGAAACTATCTAGAGCCAACCAAATCCTCTAAAAACGCCCTGAACTCTTTAAAGATGATACAAAAAAAATAAATAAATAAATATAAATCTGTCTAGACGTCTAGATTGACCTCGAAAATAACAAGACAAAAAAAAAATGACAAAAAATGCAAATAATTCTAGAAACTATCTAGAGGCAACCAAGTCCTCTAGAAACGCCCTAAACTCTTTATAGATGATACAAAAAAATACAAATATAAAATTAATGTCTAGACGTCTAGAAAGTACTCTAAAATACCAAGACAAAAAACTGACATAAAATAATGCAAATAATTCTAGAAATTATCTAGAGCCAACCAAATCCCTTAGAAACGCCCTGAACTCTTCAAAGATGATACAAAAAAAAATAAAAATAAATCTGTCTAGACATCTAGAAAGTACTCCAAAATACCAAGAGAAAAAAAAAATCTGACAAAAATGCAAATTCTAGAAATTATCTAGAGCCAACCAAATCCCCTAGAAACGCCCTGAACTCTTTAAGGATGATGCAATAGAGGGGGAGGGGGGTGTGACAGCAGAGGGAGCAACCATACGAGCGGCGGAGTCGACCGTAAAAATAAAGAGCCTCTGAGATATACCATTACAGAGGACATTTATGAGCCCCGAAAAATGCTTCTTGATGCTAAACGGCGAGAGAGGAAACACAATAATACAATTTGTTTTCCTGGGCGGAAGTTTCGTTTGTCGTTTTAGCGAAGGAAGAGGGCTGAGAGGACCCTGCGAGATAATAATAATAATAATAATAATAATAATAATAATAATAATAATAATAATAATAATAATAATAATAATTATTATTATTAGCTTCAGCTGCATTTATTTTGTAGAAGACTTTTCTATTTTCCTTATTGCGGACTTCTCTTCAGTGGAGGTGCGTGCTAACAGCTCGCCTATATTTGTCATTTCATGGGGGAAAAGTCAAAATCTGGATTCTGCTTCTTTATATATTCTATACAGTTAGTTCTATACAACTGTTGCCGCGACGTTTCGACGGACTCTTCTGTCATTCTCCAGCGGGAGCTAGTAGAGGACTGGCAGATTGCATAGGTCCTTCTGAATAGAACTAACTGTATAGAATATATAAAGCAGCAGAATCCACATTTTG
The DNA here is from genome assembly GCF_040412425.1 of Macrobrachium rosenbergii. Classification (NCBI taxonomy): domain Eukaryota; kingdom Metazoa; phylum Arthropoda; class Malacostraca; order Decapoda; family Palaemonidae; genus Macrobrachium; species Macrobrachium rosenbergii. The sequence continues at coordinate 58,486,035 of NC_089755.1, read as the reverse complement.
ACTTTTCCCCCATGAAATGACAAATATAGGCGAGGTGTTAGCACGCACCTCCACTGAAGAGAAGTCCGCAATAAGGAAAATAGAAAAAGTCTTCTACAAAATAAATGCAGCTGAAGCAGCAATAATATTCAATAGAACCTGTTTAAAAGAGGGTCTGCTGCAAATTGTAATAATAATAATAAATTATAATAATAATAATAATAATAATAATAATAATAATAATAATAATGGAGAAACAAATCCACAGTTGCCTTTGAGTACATATATTCTAAAAATAAACTTCTACAGAGAACTTCCAGGAATCTGCTCAAAAAGGAGAATCGAACAGATTCCCGAAAGCTCTCTGTTGAGATTTATTTGTAAAAAATGCGTACCCATAAATAACTGTGGATTTGTTTCCCCATTTCAAGACTCCTGCTACTATGAGTAATTCTTAATAATAATAATAATAATAATAATAATAATAATAATAATAATAATAATAATAATAATAATAATAATAATAATAATAATAATGGTCTGACTGTCGTTGATTCTTGTGCGTTTCCCTAAAGGCTGGTCTTACTGCATTCATCAAGAACCAATCTGAGTAATGTACTGGGCAGAATGAGTACATAATATCTCTAGACACGATGCTGACACATCAGTACCGAACTCTGAAAACTTAAAAAGGAAAAACGCAAATTGGAGAACGAGTATAATCAGAACCTCGCGCAGTTTCGGGGCATCACGCCCCCTTCATCCGGAACAGCTTGTGGTTTCGAATACATTCATTCTCCCATTTGCGGTTTATTTTCCAAATTTCCTGCCAGGTATCGAGTGTCAGTGGCGGGTCTTTAAGCCAACAAGACTTGGGTTATACATAAATATACCTCTCAGCGGATCGTCTTCCGCCGAAGGTAAATGTTTAAATGTTTGGACTGCATCCGGTATATTCGTATTTCGGTCCAGTGATGTCAGCCGTCGGCGGCATATTGATGCGCTTTGATGAAGATGAGACGAAACTGAGATATTCCGTGGTTTATTTACCGGGCGTTCAGGACTCTGTAAACACGAGGGAGACAGTTTTTGGGGGCGTTTTCGTGGGCGTTTTGGGGGCGTTTTTGAGGCGATTTTGGGGGCGTTTTTGAGGTGATTTTGGTGGCGTTTTTGAGGCGTTTTTGGGACTTTTTGGGGGCATTTTTGGAGCGCTTTTGAGGCGTTTTTGAGACTTTTTAGGGGCGTTTTTGGGGCGTATAACTGCGGTTTTGGGACTTTTTGGGGGCGTTTTATCGCTATGCCGACGTTTCCTGCTGTTGATTTTCCTACTGATGATAATGATGATAATGTTCCTGCTTTTCTTTTTTTTTTCTTTGGAATAAAAGCAGTATTTATGGCAGTAATGGTGTAATTTATTTGTATGGGAATATTGCTGTCATATTCAGCTGGTTTTATCTTTCTATTCTCCAAAAGAATTATGTAAATTCCTAACGACTGGGGAAAAGCTGCGTGTATATTATACACACACACACACACACATATATATATATATATATATATATGTATGTATGTATGTATATATATATACATATATACATAAAGAAAACGTACATGCTAGAAGTACCACAGGGGAATCCAATATTCCCCCCCCCCTGGTGGGAGGTAACAGGGAATTGAAGAAACAAGGGAATGAGAGAGAGAGAGAGAGAGAGAGAGAGAGAGAGAATGAAAAGGACAGGATACGTAAAAGTAAGTGTATCTCGAGCGTTGCAAAATATGATTTTCCGTTCAGGATTGCTCGTCGTTATCTCTCTCTCTCTCTCTCTCTCTCTCTCTCTCTCTCTCTCTCTCTCTCTCACACACACACACACACGCTAAAACAGAAACATGTTTGCCAAACACCAACTATCGCATGGGACGTTCAATGCTCAACAAGACCACTAATGTTTGTCCTTCCCAATCGCGGATGTATGAGAAAGGATTCCCTGCAGCTCGATCGAGTAAGCATTCCTGTGTGGCGGAATCCTCCTGTGCGAATATTAGCTCAGCCTCCTGCGTGGCGCAGATAAGCTTCCGTGAATCTATAGTATGTCCGGACGTGGTATGTATACAGTGGTGTTTTCGTTATTGTATTTGATCGCAGACTTCAATGTTACCCATACGGTTTTGTGTTTTTTTTTTTTTTTTGAAGTGTGCTGTTTGATAGGTTTAGAGTGATTTTGTTTTCTGTTTTGAGTTTAGATTGTTCTTTTATTTTTAAAATTATGTTATGCCTCATTTTTTTTAATTCGTTTTATATATATAACACAAGGCTTGGAAAATGACAGTACCTAATTTGAAATCTATTATTTTTAGTGTAAAAGTTATTGTTATATGTAAATTTGACAGCTGTTGATACACGCCTGTATTTAACACACACACACATATATATATATATATATATATATATATATATATATATATATATATATATATATATATATATATATATATATATATATATATATATATATATATAATGAGTATATATCCAAGCATTTCATTCAGTCAAACCATTCCTTTATGAATTAAAAATTGACAATAAACCTTGTTTTTACAGAGTAGCAAAGTACGCCGCCATATAAAAAAAATTCCTCTGCTTAAAATTGCAAATAACAAAAAACCCACAGAATTAGTAACGACGCAACTTGGAGAGGTCTTCCAAATGGGTCCGTCTTCTTGTCTCGCGTTCAAGCACCTGCTTTCTTCCCTCCCCGGCCACCTTCTCTTTCATCTACCCATTCTTCTCCTCTCCTCCTTCCCCCCTTCTCCTCCCCACCCCTCCCCATCCCACAGCCAAGGCGACTCGGCAAGTGCGGCTTGATAATCCAGTGTTTACTCTCGTTGATGGAGTGGGCCCATTGAGGTCTAGTGCGCGTGCGCAGATTTATTTCATATTTTAATCTATTTATTTATATGTTTCCTAACATACTTTGCCAGGAAATTATAAAGTGAATAGTTTTTCATGTATTGTTCCCGTTTTGTGTTTATTTTCAAATCTTAATTTTTACAATAATTCTAAACTTGTAACAGAAGGTAATGGGAAATACAGAAGGAATAGATACGTTACCACAGAGAACAAATATATTGACAAATTAACAAATAAATAGATAAATACGTATTAATTAGAAAGGAGTAACATTAAACTAAGGGGAAATGCAGAAAGAAGAAATCAGTTATTAAAAAAGAAAAATAAATAAAGAGATGAAAAATCTAACTAAATTATCAAAACAAAGGAGAATCGTCTTAAGGCAGTAATGCATTGCAAGTATAAGCAGGAACGCAGGAACTGGGTTACAGTGAGACCCGAGACCCAGCAGCCCTTGAGAGGAGAGCAAGCAAGAATTGGCGAAGAATCGGCACTTGGCAATTTCTCGGAGCGGGGCAAACGTATATCGGGCGAATCTTCATATTGCGACATCAAAAGGAACCGATCAAACAAGCGGCGCTGTTTGTCATCATATTTATGCGAGAGAGAGAGAGAGAGAGAGAGAGAGAGAGAGAGAGAGAGAGAGAGAGAGAGAGAGAGAGAGAGAGGCGGCTCTCCTTAGACAGAGTTCATGTTTCAAAGAATTTCCTTCCACCCTCGTTTACGCCACACAAGTAAACATCCTAAATGCATTCTCGAGTCACCAGCGGACGTGTAAACAGAGTTTATGTGCCTCTGATAATGAGATTATATATATATATATATATATATATATATATATATATATATATATATATATATATATATATATATATATATATAAACTAACAATAAGAATCTGAGGAAACTCGCCTATATCCTTCCTTCCACATGACAGGAATCGAACATTAGGCTACTTGGAGTTACCACTTCTACAGACAGGCCGAGAAACGGGCTTCAAGCAAACTGAAATTTTAGCAGCTAAACAAATATATGGATAAATTCTCCCAAACATTACGCCAATTCAGAGTAAAACATAAAATCATGGATATAATATCTTATAATTATTATTCACTTACAAAATCGCAGACAGTTCCTCCCCCTCCCCCACAAAGACAAAGTATATTGTCACTGACTTAAACTATTTTATTACCGGAATAGACATTTTTTCATATGTAAGCATCAATACAGACGAATATGCTTGTCATCAGTTCAAAGATTCCTTAAAAGAGGGTGGCTTAGGATAGAAAAGAAATGACAGAGGTCATTGTTATCTTGGACTGTAAGTAAAATGTTATAACTGGGATTATATAAAATCAGTATAATAAAAATTATGATAAAAACAAAGACAAAACTCACAGTTATCTCGATTGAAAATAAAAAATGAACATTCTGATTATATCAAATCAGAACTAGCAAAGGTAATTATCATTTATTTCAATTTTTCCGACAAGAAACTATGACTATAAACACGCCCCATCATTTTCAGCATCAAGATCAATTTTAAACAAATACAATGAACTAACACCGCTAACAAAAAAAAACTCGTAAGAATAAAAGCCCACAGACCTCTGATACATCTCGACAAAAACCATAACCCCAGTAAAAAGAGCTGAAACTTCTTCTTCTTCTTCTTCTTCTTCTTCTTCTTCTTCTTCACACGAAATAAAGCCTATAAAATTGGGGCAGCCAAGTCGGCCCCTTCTCGACGCGAATGAATATTAGAATAAAAGGGGCCACCACAAACTTTCTCTCTCTCTCTCTCTCTCTCTCTCTCTCTCTCTCTCTCTCTCTCTCTCTCTTAACATCTCGCATAATCTCCATTCGCAGCAACAACACCACCACCACCACTAGGAGCCCCAGCAACAGGTCGGGGTCCGTTTGAGGATGGCCAGGGGGGAAAATTTTGGTCTCAAAGGTCCATTCAGATGAAACCCCAGGCTGAATGAGGGAGTATGTTTTATCAGGTACGTCATAAGGAACTGTTGTCAGATTTGCTCCTCTTCTTCCTCTCGAAGGCAGCAAGCAACAGTTCAGAGGCGCAAACGTCTCGAGGATGCGTTACTCAGAGGGGAAAAAGGTTTCTCAGTTACGTCTCAAAGAAATGCCATTCAGATGAAACGCTTCTCAGGTTATTCAGGAAAAATGTTTCTGAGATATGTTTCTCTCAGATACGTCATAAGGAAATGTTATTCAGATGAGACGTTTCTCAGGTTTTCACAGAAAAACGTTTCTCAGTTACGTCTGGAGCAAATGCTATTCAGTTGAAAAGCTTCTCAGATTATTCAGAGAAAAACATTTCTCAGATACGTCACAAGGAAATGTTATTCAAATGAAACGTTTTGCAGGGAAGAGGAAGTCTGATGAAAACGTTGATGCGCCGGAACAACGCGAGAATATATTTCATAATAAACTTAAAGAAATGATTTTAATAGAAAACGTTGACTGAAAGAGAGAAAATATATTTGAAAAATATAATGTATAAAATATATGAAATATATTTTATACATTATCACATATCTTACATATTTTATATATTTTATATATAAAATAAATAAAACATCACAACAAAACTTCAGCCACGAAACATCACACAAACTCATACGGATTACAATTCTAGATACGAGCAAAAGCGTACGTTTATTACACGGCTAACACCCTTTCCTAAAAACGCCAAGCAATATTGCAATGTCCAACTAACCTTGACAGCTGTTGAAAGCTGTCATGGGTTCTAATGAGACCCGGAACCCAAGAGATTAAAAGAGCAAGTAAGCAATTATCAATACCACTCGGCATTACCTGGCAATCGAATGCAAATGAACTGCAACTTGACACAGATTTTTTTTCTGCGCCATTAATATCTAGGTTAAAACCTTTACTATTCCAGGAAGAGAGAGAGAGAGAGAGAGAGAGAGAGAGAGAGAGAGAGAGTTAGTGGATAATTCTTATATGGTATGGCTGATCTTATTATCATTTTTATGTCAAATTTTCTGAGAGAGAGAGAGAGAGAGAGAGAGAGAGAGAGAGAGAGAGAGAGAGAGAGAGAGAGAGAGAGAGAGAGAATAATTCTTATATGGTATGGCTGACCTCATCATCATTTTTATGTCAAATTTTCTGAGAGAGAGAGAGAGAGAGAGAGAGAGAGAGAGAGAGAGAGAGAGAGAGAGAGAGAGAGAGAGAGAGAGAGTCACATATATTCAGGTCTCGTGTAATTCATGGAAAGAGAAGAGCACAGAACTTCGTGGTAAAACCATTTTTTTTTTTTTGAAGGATTTAGAACTCGATATTTCTCAAGTTTTTTTTTCTTAACTAAGAACCTTTAGAATTGCAAGGGCATAGATTTGCGGTCCCATGAACCTGGCAGAGAATTATAATTATGAATTAAAATGAATTCCTATGAGATATTACCATGATTTTTATTAATTAAATTGAAATTGCATTGAATTTATTGTGCATTTAATTACTGAGAACGTGATTAATGGTACAAAATTATATTACACAGGACTGGTACTGAAGAGTTTATATACCGTTTATATGTGTGTATGAGAACATTTAAGAGTACACATCGAAGAGAGAGAGAGAGAGAGAGAGAGAGAGAGAGAGAGAGAGAGAGAGAGAGAGAGAGAGAGAGAGAGAGAGAAACTGTTTCTTCCAATGCAAAATAAAAAAACCACCAAAAAAATCATATGTGTGTGAAGAACTTTTGAGAGTACACATCAAACAGGGAGAGAGAGAGAGAGAGAGAGAGAGAGAGAGAGAGAGAGAGAGAGAGAGAGAGAACTGTTCCATCCACGGCAAAATAAAAAAAAAAAAATCATCACGTCAGACTTAAGCTCAATACACCCAATAAGACTAATGGCCAATCCCTTCCGAGATACTGACCAAAACAAAAATAAATATAAAAATTAAAAAAAATTCAATATATCCACTACGAGCCATTCTGTTTCTCTCTGCACCGAGCAAGCCTGTCACAAACGCGTCACGTAAATGCGACGTAACGGCTTGGAAATAAAATAAAAATAAAAAAGGACGGAGAATTAGCTACGGGATGCTGAGTATGTCAAAGCTTATCCCCTTACGCCTTTTAGATAGGAATACCTGTTGAAAGACTATCAATATTTTTTTTTAATTCTTCTTCTTCTTTCCGGCTCAACAACGACGGCTAAGATGAGAGGTAGAGACGGGACTTTATATGACTCGTACATTTTTTTAAATTTTACTGGAGCCTCAGAAGTTCAAGCGAAGATGCAATTCATTTCTAGCCTAAAATATTCTCATTGTATTTTAATAATTTACTTACATTATTATCTATTTATCAGTGGGTTATTTTATTTTCTATCTGTTCTAATATCTAATCTCTTCTTTCTGTAGTTCATGTTGACTTCTGTTACATCTCTCAAATGAACGCCATGTCTTTGGAAGCTTGAATTTTAAGTCGATGGCCCCTTTGGTGGGCTTGTTCCATATGAATAGGGTTCATCTTCTGAATAAGAATGTTTTTTTACCCTTTCCTTGTTTCGACATTTTTCAATTCGGCGAAATGGGCCGGAAGTTAAAGACTAATTTTTGTGTAGGGGCATTTTTTTTTCCATCAATGTAGCTCGTGGAAACTTTAAATGCCTACGTATCTCATTTCATCTTATTTATATATTTCTCTATCGCTCCCTATGATGCAGCATTCAGCATACACAAAATTTTGATGTGGAAATCATAATAGCCATTGATCCCAAACGTAGCAAATTCTCACCCATTTCTATCCTAGACACATTATTCAACAATCCGGTCCAACCAACGGCAGATGTCTCTTTCTCGTTCTGGGCTGTTCTCCTTTTACAACCCGTGAATGGACTGTTCTCCTTTATAATTCCCCAGTTATGAGAGCTTTCCCATTGGCTGACTGTTCTCAGTAGCGAATGAATGCTAGGTCCTGACTCCCTACCTCGTATTTACATATTTACATTCTTGAACGTCTTTCCCTCTCTCTCTCTCTCTCTCTCTCTCTCTCTCTCTCTCTCTCTCTCTCTCTCTCTCTCTCTCTCTCTCTCTCTCTATATATATATATATATATATATATATATATATATATATATATATATATATATATATATATATATATATATATATATATATATATATATATATATATATATATATATATTGTTCACCAGCTAGCTCAAAATGGCTGTCCCTAACTCCTAATGGCCGTACAAAACTCATAATGGCACTTTTCTTCTTTTTTTTTTAGACTTTCCCTCAAGTCCGACAAGGCTTCCAAGTTATCCGGTAATGCTTCACCCATCCCATATCCCATCCCATCCCAAATCCCGATCCCAGGACGCAAAACTACATCCCACTTCCCACATTAAGATTATTTTACTCTTAGTTCTTTCCGCATCTTGTTCATATCTGCTCGACTTTCTGGCTGAGACTCAGAGGGTCTGTTTCATTCTAAAGTCCCCGTGGGAAACGTTACCTAATGCCCTTTTCTAGCCCATGCCCCAAAGAAAATATATCAAAAAAGGAGAAGAGGAGGCGATAAGGGTATCATTCCACCAAGAAGTAAGGGATACCCCTGTACTGACTCCCGACAGATGACAGATCTTGATCAAAGTTTCAAACAGCTGATCTCTTTGCCAGAATTAATCCCTTCTCATTATCTAACAGACCCTTTACAATATCTCATTATATCCCAACAAATCGCCTAATAAGTCTTCATTCCTTTCTCTTAACGGGCGATTCCTAAATTCCCAGATTCCTCAATTCGCAGATCCCCCCCTCCGCCCCCCACGAAACCATTCCCATTCCCCGAGAGCGCTCCTTCAACTTCGGAATTTTTCGGATCCACCAAATTCCTGACTAATCTCGCTCAAATTCCTAAAATGCTCCTCTTTTGATTTATGATTCCCATTAAATCTTGATTCTTCATCTATTTTTTCTTTTTTTTTTTTTTTACTTTTACCAGACGGCTTTGCAACTTCGGAATTTTAATGGAGACGGAGTTGTAAAAGTTATTCCGGCGGTGTTTAGCACGAGGGCGAGAATCAGGTGAAAACACAATTAACTGAGGGTAATTTATAGGAGTCTTGCCATTTTATTACTGGTCTACATGAATAGGACTGCTATTATGCTTAATAATTATGGGTCTACCACTGAGAAAATACCATGAACTCACGTATATATTCAGTTAAATAATAAATAGTTTTATGTTAAATCATATACTGGAACCATTAATGCAAAGAGGTTTAAAAATTCTATTGATTTAAATATATACATATATTTATAAATGCACATGTAAATATAATATATATATATATATATATATATATATATATATATATATATATATATATATATATATATATATATATATATATATATATATATATATATATATATATATATATGTATATATATATACATATATATATATATATATATATATATATATATATCATACATATACATATATATGTATATATACATACATATATATATATATATATATATAAATATATATATATATATTTATATATAATATATATATAAAACCATACATATATATGTATATATACATACATACCACATACATACATACATACATAAAACCACACCACACAGCCACAACCAAAACCCCTCAACACACACACACACAACCAAGATTCACAGGTATCGTTGATTATAAGCAATATCTCGGCAGAAGCATCATCAGCAGAAGACTCAGAGAGAGAGAGAGAGAGAGAGAGAGAGAGAGAGAGAGAGAGAGAGAGAGACGCCCCAGCCTCAACTTGGTCCCTCGGATCCAAGGCTCTAGAGCAAATGAACTCAATTCCATTAGTTGCAAAGTCTTCTGCTCATTCACGCTGAATACCCAGCCGCCTGCAATATTGCCAGCTCTCGTGCATATGCGCTGCAATGGTCTCTTTGTGTTGCAACAAGGGTAAGTAGCTGTTGAATTTGGTATGATATGTGGAGGGATCTGCATTTTTTTTTGGGGGGGAGGGGGGTAAACTCGTGGTTAACATGATTTTCATGGTCAATAACAGAAAGGGATTTTTAAATTATTATTAAAAATACGTGATAAAGCTTACCAAACGCGGTTATGTATACTGACACAACCACACATATACATATATACATATATATACACATACATACATACTTATATATATATATATATACACATATACACATATATATATATATATATATATATATATATATATATATATATATATATATATATATATATATATATATATATATATATATATATATATATATATATATATATATATATATATATATATATATATATATAACCAACTCAGGCTAACGATTACATTACGCGTCCCACGGCAAAGGGAATATTCATCAGAGCAGGAATTAGCATATTTTAGTTTTTGAACTGTAAACCATTTTTTTTTCATTCTTTTAGACATCCGAGGATTATGGCATTTTGATGAAACTTCATTTCCATAATTATGGAGCGGAGGTATATGGTTTTATACATACATACATACATACATACATACATACATACATACATACATACATACATACATACATACATACATATAATATACATATATGAATATATATATGTACATACATACATACATACATATAATATACATATATGCATATATATATGTATATATATGTACATACATACAAACATACATACATACATACATACATACATACATACATACATACACAAGTGAGTATAAATAAAAATCGTGTAAACAAACCTAGTTATATTCACAACCATCTTTTTTCCTAGTGCTTCTCTGTAACAGGAAGACCTGAAAAACAGCCAAAATATTTTGTGCTGCTTAATAATAACAATAAAAAAATGAAACCACCATAACATCCAATCTTAAACCTTCAGGAAAATAATTCGAGAAAATCAAAAACCAAATATTTATGAACAGAGAAAAGAAAAGCACCGCCTTTCCCCCTTTCAAATTTCCTATGCAAACGCTCGCAGGCAGAATTATTCCCCCACTCACTGAATCCCTCCATCACTTGTTCTTCTTGTTCTTTTACTCTTCTATTCTTTATATAGCTATTTCCTACCTCCGTCCTGCCCCTCGGTTCTGGATAAGCCTATTTATAGGGGCGGGTTATTCATAGGAGCCCGACCTCACGCAGCCTCGCCTTGGGTGACCCTGGGCTTTCAGAGAAGCTGATGTACCGTGAGAATCTCGATCCCACCAATTCACAGCTTCCATGGGACACCTACTATATAACCCCCCCCTTTACCTCTCTTCTCCCTAGATCTCTCCCTAAAACATCCCCACACTCCAGTCCTATACCTACCTCCCCCGTCCCTAGATCTCCCCCAGATCTCTCCCTATAACATCCCCCCAGACTCCAGTCCTATACCTACCTCCCCGTCCCTAGTTCTCTCCCCAAAACCAGGCTTTCCACCCCCAACCCCCACCACCACCCCCACCTATTCTCCAAGCGGGGGTCCCTCTTATCCTATCAGAGAGCAATGGCCCACGATTAATCCTGAATCGAATTGAGATTTTGAATCGCTCATTTTTTTTTTTTTTAAATCTCTTGCGCTTTTAATTCTTTTTTTTTTTTTTCTTTGGGTGGGAAAATGAACTCTTCTGGAGATATACCGTTGGATTTTGGTTTTTCCTTTCCTTTTCGCTTGTTGCTTAATTGGCAGATTAAACGAAGCGATTTTTGTGGAAGCGGCAATATCTCCATTAAATCTGTGTGAAATTTTTCGAGGGATTTATTCAGTAATTTGTGATTTTACTGACCACACGATGACCTTAAAAATAAACCAATTAAAAGACACGAAGCCTCTCTGGAAATGTTTTACGTTACAAAAATAATAGAGGATATACAGTATAATATAGCTTGAATAATCTCTTGTATTGCAAAGGGCATAATAAAAAAATTCTCTCTCTCTCTCTCTCTCTCTCTCTCTCTCTCTCTCTCTCTCTCTCTCTCTCTCTCTCTCTCTCTCTCTCTCTAATCTCTCTCTCTCTCTCTCTCTCTCAGAAATGGCAGTAAAAGTCATTTCTTATACTTACCCATATGTCTGAAATGTTTGTAACATTCAAGCTTATACATAACATATACTCTATATAATATATATATATATAGAAGATATATATATATATATATATATATATATATATATATATATATATATATATATATATATATATATATATATATATATATATATATATATATATATGTATATATATATATATATATATTTATATATATACATATATACATATATTATACAATATACATATATTTATATATGTATGCATACATAGATACATATACATACATACACACATACAATCTCACACTCCTTCCCTGTCAGCCTTGTCTCTGCCTACCACAAATACCATTCATCACGCCTGTATGTCAAGAGGTGGTGTTCCTGACATATTTAGCTACAGCTTGGTATTGCATTTTGCAAGGGAGATGCGTCTGCCTTCCTGGCAGGGTGAGTATCAGGTATCAGGTATCAGTTGGAAAGTGTACGGGTTATCTCCAGGTGTTATTGTTTTGGGTCAGTGGTTGTAAATGTATCTGCTATGCGACTGCCTTTCAAACAAACGTTTGACATTTATTATTAAGATAATATTTTCCTGTTGCATGCGCTGAGTGTATCTGGTTTCAAAGAAAGTGGGCAATCATATGTACGTCAGAGTGTATGCATAATATGTATAATACTGTGTATGTATATGTATGTATAATATGTATAATACTGGGTATGTATAATATGTATAATACTGGCGTATTTGTACGGGTGTCTTATGTACATGTATAGTACTGGTACATGTTTATGATTGAACATTAATGCAATGTTTAGATTTACAGCTATATAGGCTGTGTACATTAAAGAACATGCCCTCTTTTTGTATGTATGTATGCATGTATGTATGTATGTATGTATTCAATTTTTTTTCATAACTCTACATATAAGTTTTTCACGCCTGTCAAAAGTATGAAATGCAAAAAAAAAAAAAAATTAACTATTTGTAAAAGTGTATTTTCATCTAAATAAGCCTGGACCAGCTTGCCTCCAATAAACCTCCTGAAACTGCTTGCTTGTGCGTGTATGTGGAGTGTGTGTGTGTATGTGTGCCGGTGTTTGTGCTTGTTTGCTTGCATGCGAGCTGCTTGATTGATGACCATTTTTTTTTTTTTCAGAGGTTGTATGAAATTTAAGATGTTTCTTTACAGGAATTCGAGAGAAGAGGAGAGAGAAGAGGAGAGCGAAGTGGAGAGAGAAACGTGATTGAATATTGGAGACGAAAGTTGAAAAGCAGGACGGAAATTGGAGAGGGACTTTTTCAAAATGTTGCCGAAGTTGGAACTCTTTTTTTTTTTCGGGGGTTAGAATGCTGCTATGGTCTGGAACAGGTTTTAAAACTAAAAAACCTGTCTGTCCGTCCGCCCTCAGATCTCAGAAACTACTGAGGTTAGAGGGCTGCAAATTGGTATGTTGATCATCCATCCTCTAGTCATCAAACATACCATATTGCAGCCCTCTAGCCTCAGTAGTTTTTATTTTATTTAAGGTTAAAGTTAGCCATAATCGTGGTCTGGTAACGATATAGGACATGCCACCACCGGGCAGTGGTTAAGGTTTCATGGGCCGCGGCTCATACAGCATTATACAGAGACCACCGAAAGATAGATCTATTTTCGGTGGCCTTGATTATACGCTGTCCAGAAAACTCGATTGCGCCGAAGAAACTTAGGCGCGTTTTTTGCTTTTTATCTTATTACCTCCGCCATTGAAGTCAGACGGAGGTTCAGTAAACAATTATCTATTTGTTTGAAACAATATGGTTGAATGCGAGTCAGTCGACAGGATCTTTCAAAGCGTGGCAGGTGGATTCCAACGAAATCTTGATGAGGGGTGCACTATGGGCCAGAAAAAATGCCAATTAAATTTTAACAGTAATCTTGACCCGGATGTGGATAAAAAAAAATGAAAAATTAGTAATAAACAAAACTTTGCCATAACTGACTTCAAGAAAATCACTTCTAAAGCAATGTCATACTTGAATATTTCATTTACTTTAAATCAGACTTCTTGCACATTAGTAAACATCCAGATATTCACTTATCATGGACTTCCTTATTTATTTTATTTTTTAACTCACAAAGTTGCATTCACTTCTCCAGAATTTCATTCCTCTTCTCATTCAATCCACTTCAGAAAAAGTACTTCAGTATTTAGAATGACTTAACTTGCATGAACTGTTTTTCCTAAAAATATTCTGAAACTTTCCCTTTTCCCCCTACCTGACCCTAACGCCAAAAAAAAAAAAAAAAAATGCGAAACGATGGGGTGGCACTAAAGAAAAACTTTTACCCCAGTGGGGCTGTTGGTTCTAAAATGAATTCATGGGTATTTCCATGAGTAAATCAGATGATACGAGTCTCATGAGTATTCAGGAGAACAGCCAGGGATAATGTGAATAAAATACAGAAGCTGACACGTGTATATGAATACGTAACTCTCTCTCTCTCTCTCTCTCTCTCACACACACACACACACACACACACACACACACACACACACACACACACACCGCACAACAATAAGGCGTGTTTTTTTTCATTTATTTGTCACCTGAATTCAAGATCCAGTAGTAGTAAAAAGCTTATAAACAAGTAGAAAATGCGCCGAAGTTTCTTAGGCGCAATCGCGTTTTCTGTACAGCCGCTACAGCGTTATAGTCAAGACCACCGCAAAATAGATCTACCTTTCGGTGTTCTCGGTATAATGCTGTATGAGCCGCGGCCCATTAAACTTTCATCACGGCCCGGTGGTGGCCTGGCCTATATCGTTGCCAGACGCACGATTGTGGCTAACTTTAACCTTAAATAAAATAAAAAACTACTGAGGCTGGAGGGCTGCAGCTTGGTATGTTTGACGAGTGGAGGGTGGATGATCAACATACCAATTTGTAGCCCTCTAGCCTCAGTAGTTTTGAAGATCTGAGGGCGGACAGAAAAAGTCCGAACAGAATAAAGTGAGGACGGACAGACAAAGCCGGCGCAATAATTTTCTTTTACAGAAAAATAGAACTTTATTCATTCGTCACTATTCTCATTCGTGAGTGGCTCTTGTAAAGAAAGTAATAGCTTAAATAGTTTAAATGGTCTTTATCTATATTGTTTTAACACTTCTGAACGCACAAGAACTAAACTGGGTACGAATGTTGCATGTTCCGCTGTACCAAAGCGTTTTCAAGGCATTAGATTAAATACGTGGTGTGCTACTCCATCAACACCTCCTTGCACGCAAAGCTTCAGCTGTAGGCAATATTTTCTCTGTATTTTTGCATATTCTGCCTTTAATTTTATATCTTTAACATCTTCCTTGTTTTACGGAAAAAAATATAACCACTTCACAAGTCAGCATCACCGTTTCTGTTTTTCGATACAGAGGTAATATTCAAATCGTGAAAACAGAGATGTAAAAGGTATTCTATGTAATATTTTCTCTATATTTTTACATTTTCTGCAGTTATTTTTACTTATTTGCATCTTACCTTTTTTACGGAAGAATAATAAATAACCGACGTCAAAATTCCATAATGTATGCTGCGGTAACCAAAGCAGAGCCTCGACTTGGTTGGTAGAGCGCAAAAGATTATCCAGGTTTGCATGAAAGCAAATGGATGTTACAGACTAATACACACATAAACAAAGCCACTCCAACACCTTCTAAAAACATAACAGACACCTCACGTCTCGAACTGTCGGACCGCCCAGTTCTCCTCGTGCTGCTGGGAGAAAGGGAGCGGGGGTTTCACAAACGTTCGGTACCGGGGTCTCATGATTTCAGGCAGGGCAGCCAGGGTCGAGGTTACGGGCCTACCCCACCACCCAAATCAAAGTCCTTCTCAAACCTACCCCATATAAAAATGATGGACGTTAAAACGAAGAAGCCAGCAGTCTTCAAAGAAAAATATTATCTATGCATGAGCTTTGCAAATTCTAAACTGAAGCGTATCAAAAGCCTCAGATTTCTCTACAATCCTCAAACCTACTGATGGATTCGCCAGTCTTCAGAAAAACAGTCGAGTCAAGCGAAGCTTTTCAAATCTAAATGTGTACACCGCGACTTCCTTAATCCAATTTGGTCGAGGCTTGTCTCACTCTGCAGCCGAATGGATAAAGGCATTAACGCTCCCCGTGTCCTCAGATGAGTTAATGGAGCCTTCGTTTCATGGAGCGATAGTCCGCGAGGATCGCCTGATGATATGTTAAGGAGTTTCTTGATTATAGAGTCAAGTGCCTGTAATGAATCCTCTGGTAAGACGCGCTTGGCTCCTCTGGGAATTGGTAATAGTAATGATATTAGAGGGAAGCGTGACGTCATTCGGTAATAATAATAATACAATTTTATTATTATTATTATTATTATTATTATTATTATTATTATTATTATTATTATTATTATTATTGCTGTAATATTTTAGCCATCGTAACAGTCCTACACGTCAGTGATCCTGACAGTTAGGACGCTAAGTAGTTCATTGAAACTCCCCAAAGACTGTAGTTTCAATTGTGAGTAGGATTGAAACTCCTCAACGAGTGTAGTTTCAATTGAGAGTAGGATTGAAATTCCACAATGAGTGCAGTTTCGATTGAGAGTAGGATTGAAACTCCCCAAAGCGTGTAGTTTCGATTGAGAGTAGGACTGAAACTCCCCAAAGAGTGTAGTTTCGATTGAGAGTAGGATTGAAACTCCCTAAGAGTGCAGTTTCAATTGTGTGTAGGACTGAAACTCCCAAAGTGTGTAGTTTCAATTGTGGGTGAAAAATATTGTGTGGGTGTGTGTGGGTGTGTGTGTATAGGGGAAGTGTGGGTGGGGAGGTGAATGAAATTAGTTTAAAATTAGTTGGAAAGTTTGAATAAGAAAAAAGGAAAAATAATCTCTGGCCTTGAACTAATTTTAGCTCGTTCTGGGCCTGTCGTGGAAGATTAATTGGGGGGAATTAACAGCAAATTGTGCTGGGGAAAAATCTGGATACCCTCTGCCACTCCCCAAACCACCCCCAAAAGGCCCCCTCTCCCAATTCCTTTTTTTTTACTTTCCATATTTACCTTTCTTTTTATTGTTTTTCTCAATGAATAAATGCGAAAGGTTGGACCTAATTCTGGAGTACACATTATATTTTTAAAGTTTTTTTGAAGGATTTTTGACATTAAATTAATGGCTTTACGACATCATTTTTAATATACCAAACATTTTAGTAAGAGAGAAAGAGAGTGAATATTAACACATGTCTCTTATTTGGGAAAATAGCAGTTCTTACTAATAATAATAATAATAATAATAATAATAATAATAATAATAATAATAATAACAATAATAATAATAATAATAATAATAATATTAATAATAATAATAATAATATGGTTACTCTTTTGCTGATAATTGAATCATTTGTAAATAAACTTCTGGAAAATAATATATGCAAATATCTGTGTATACTAGCATATATATATATATATATATATATATATATATATATATATATATATATATATATAAATATATATATATATATATACAATATAAAAAATATATATATGTATATATATTTTATATATATAAATATATATATATATATATATATATATATATATATATATATATATATATATATATATATATATATATATATATATATATATATATATATATATATATATATATATATATATATATATAGTATATGTATATATATATATATATATATATATATATACATAAATACATTTTTTAAAGTGGCACTCACCAAGCTTCTGTACACATGCCAGTTGCTCATGAGTTCTTGTAGTAGAACATCTTCATCACAGTGCAAATGTACTCAGTTGTCGGGGAAATGCATTAAGCAAATGAAGATGTTAAGAGCCAGGGAGCGCTTTCCTCAGTTATAGTAACCTCGGTTCGTGTCTTACACGAATTTATTTTATGTGCGTGGAAGTGGGTGGGGGTTGGGGTGGGGGTTCATACACGAAATGGTGTTTAGGTAGGCCAAGGATAATTTTTGTTGTCTTAATATTTTGCTTTAAGGAACACAATGATTAAAGATACGTGAGATATTTTAACTGATTCAGAATTGAATTTATCGTATATGTATATATACAGTATATATATATATATATATATATATATATATATATATATATATATATATATATATATATATATATATATATATGTATATATATATATATATATATATATATATATATAATTATATATATATATATATAAATTATATATATATATATATATGCATATATATATATATATATGTATATGTATATATATGTTTGTAAGATATATATATATAGAGAGAGAGAGAGAGAGAGAGAGAGAGAGAGAGAGAGAGAGAGAGAGAGAGAGAGAGAGAGAGAGAGAGAGAGAGAGAGAGAGAGAGAGAGTCAAATACCTCGCCTTTCTCCCATAATAATCTGAGATGGAAATGATTTATGGAGGGTCCTCCACCCCGTGACTGAGCGATTGAGTGAGTGAGCGAGCACGCGATTGAGTGATTGAAAATCCGCCATTCTCGTCCATTAAGTCTTCCTTTTATCCGGGAGCTGGCAGATATGAGGATTCCGCACTCCGCGGAAGCGCGCGGAATTGCGTCCTCGATCAAATCTTCGTCCAAAGTGATTCGGCGGAAAGGAAGAAATGCGGTGGCGAGAATGCACTGCCGATTTCTTTTAACCTCCGGATGAAGAGGAGAGAGAGAGAGAGAGAGAGAGAGAGAGAGAGAGAATTTTATCATTTTATTTGAGCTGAATGATATTTGGTCCAAAGTGTTTCTCATTGTGTTCAACCCTGGGAAAAGAGAGAGAGAGAGAGAGAGAGAGAGAGAGAGAGAGAGATTTGCAAAGAAGTTCCAGACAAGCAAAACCCTTTCTCTCTCTCTCTCTCTCTCTCTCTCTCTCTCTCTCTCTCTCTCTCTCTCCCAATGAATAATTCCAGCGTCCCCTTCTCTTTAAGTGGTTCATACCAGCTCCCAAATTCTGTCATGAATACGCCTCTTCCGACCAATCATTTCACATTTCATTTCCCCGTTTATTTATTCCTTTTCTGGGGTCAGAGTGAGCTCTTCAAACTCCATTCATCTCAACAAAGAAGACTCAAAAGGTCCTCTACATTTGGAAGAGGAAATTAATCTCGATCTAGCAAAATAAAAACCTCCTGTTGATTGTCTCTTGAACTTGAAGACCGGAGCGTTTGTCATGGATACTGCAGGCAACCCCTTTCGTTCCTTTTACTGTACCTCCTTTCATATTCCCTTTCTTTCATCTTATTTTCCGAACAATTGACTCAGTGCAACTGCTTTGAGGTTTTTCTTACACGTTTCAAACCTTTTTACGGTCAATTTTCCTTATACCTTTCAAACCTTTTTACAGTCAATTTTCCTTGCACCGTTCAAACCTTTTACTGTCTGTTTTCTTACACCTTTCAAACCTTTTTAGTCATTTTCCTTCCACCTTTCAAACCTTTTTACAGTCAATTTTCCTCATTCCTTTCAAACCTATTACAGTCAATTTTCCTTACACCTTTCAAACCTTGTACAGTCAGTTTTCCTTACACCTTTCAAACCTTTTACAGTCAACTTTCCTTACACCTTTCAAACCTTTTTACAGTCAATTTTCCTTACACCTTTCAAACCTTTTTACAGTCAGTTTTCCTTACACCTTTCAAACCTTTTACAGTCAACTTTCCTTACACCGTTCAAACCTTTTACAGTCAATTTTCCTTACACCGTTCAAACATTTTAACAGTCAATTTTCCTTACACCTTTCAAACCTTTTACAGTCAGTTTTCCTTACACCTTTCAAACCTTTTTACAGTCAGTTTTCCTTACACCTTTCAAACCTTTTAGTCAATTTTCCTTACACCTTTCAAACCTTTTAGTCAATTTTCCTTACACCTTTCAAACCTTTTACAGTCAGCTTTCCTTACACCTTTCAAACCTTTCACCGTCAATTTTCCTTACACCGTTCAAACCTTTTTACAGTCAATTTTCCTTACACCTTTCAAACCTTTTTACAGTCAGTTTTCCTCACACCTTTCAAACCTTTTACAGTCAGTTTTCCTTACACCTTTCAAACCTTTTACAGTCAACTTTCCTTACACCGTTCAAACCTTTCACAGCCAATTTTCCTTACATCTTTCAAACCTTTTACAGCCAATTTTCCTTACACCTTTCAAACCTTTTACAGTCAATTTTCCTTACACCTTTCAAACCTTTTACAGTCAATTTTCCTTACACCTTTCAAACCTTTTACAGTCAGTTTTCCTTACAAAGTTCAGACCTTTTACAGACAATTTTCCTTACACCTTTCAAACCTTTTACAGTCAATTTTCCTTACACCTTTCAAACCTTTTTACGATCAATTTTCCTTACACCTTTCAAATCTTTTACGGTCAATTTTCCTTACACCTTTCAAACCTTTTTACATTCAATTTTCCTTACACCTTTCAAACCTTTTACAGTCAGTTTTCCCTACACCGTTCAAACCTTTTTACAGTCAATTTTCCTTACACCTTTCAAACCTTTTACAGTCAGTTTTCCTTACACCTTTCAAACCTTTTACAGTCAGTTTTCCTTACACCTTTCAAACCTTTTCACAGTCAGTTTTCCTCACACCTTTCAAACCTTTTACAGCCAATTTTCCTTTCAGCGCTGAATGACCCCATAGGCCCAAGTGCTTGGCCTTTGGCCTACATTCTACGTTCAGTTCAAAAACCTCCAGCTGATTGTCTCTTGAACTTGAAGACCGGCGCGTTTGTCATGGCTACTGCAGGCACCCAGCCAGTCGAATGCCAATTAATTCCCCTCACACAAGGGGAGACATGGAGAGCCCTGTGCATTTTTACCTTCACCCGTGAAGGGTTTCCTGTGGTAGTCGGTTTGAACGAGGCTTTTGGATGCAGGGGCAGTTCTGGCTGTAAAACAAACGTTCGTGTAGCGTTTTCTTTCACGAGTATTTTTTTTTTTTTTTGTAAGTGAAACTAAAAAGAGACAAGTTTTGTCAGCTGTTGTTTTTCAAATAATGACAGAGAATCAGATGCATACATTTTGTCCTTCGAAATATTTTATTTTGGGTGAAAATGTATGAAAACTATAATTTAGTCTTTAAATCTGTAATTGATTTTATATTTAAATTCAATTCGATCATTTTAAACCTGCACGGATAAAGATTTAAAATGTAGTGACAGAAATGAACTGTATAAGCCCACTACATTCGTGTAACTTTCAGGTGCATAACTTTTTCGGCTAAATCAGGAATCTAAAAACGGGCTTTAGGCACTGGCTCATGTTTGCCCAATCTATCTATCTATCTATCTATCCACTCATACACGTTTATATTGTGTGTATAGCCACAATGACCTCTCACTTTCCCAATTTCCTCAGTGTTTTTATTTTTCTGTAAAAGAAAACTATTCTGTCCACACTTTTTCTGTTCGCCCTCAGATCTTAAAAACTACTGAGGCTAGAGGGCTGCAAATTGGTATGTTGAACATCCACGCTCCAATCATCAAACATACCAAATAGCAGCCTTCTACTCTCAGTAGTTTTTATTTTATTTAAGGTTAAAGTTAGCCATAACCGTGCTACTGGCAACTATATAGGATAGGCCACCACCGGGCCGTGGTTAAAGTTTCATGGGCTGCGACTCATACAGCAGTATACTGTGACCATCGAAAGATAGATGTATTTTCCGTGGCCTTCGCCGAGGAACCTTCGGCGCATTTTTTACTTGTTTATTGTACATATTACTCCTACATAACACATTTACTGCTATGTACACAATCAACCGCATCAAATCATGCAGACAAAACAACAACCCGACTGCTAAAGCAAGAAACAATGAACAAGGCAAGCACAAAAGCACAGACAACCGAAAGAGACCATTATTCCTTCCCCCCTCTAACAAGCAGTAAGTTAATTTGGGAGTTATTTTGTGAAGTAGAATCCGCAAGCACGGGAGGAGGAGGAGGAGGAGGAGGAGGAGGAGGAGGAGGAGGAGGAGGAGGAGGAGGAGGAGGAGGAGGAGGAGGAGGAGGAGGAGGATTCCTTATTTAGTTTCAATTATATCTTCGTCTTTTCTCCTCTTTGCCTGGAGGCAGGACTCAGCTAGAACTTAATGGGGAGAAGATAAGTGGCTGAGGAGATAACAATATAGTGTGGAAATATAGTTATTTCCCTCCAAGTCCTCTCTCTAAAAAGGGGAGATTTGTGGAGATTGTGGAGATGGAGATTGTGGAGATGGCCTGGAGGCAGGACTTATCTGTAGCTTAATGGGGAAAAGATAAGTAGGTGATGAGATAAAATATAATGTGGAAACAGTTATTCCCATCCACGTTCTCTCCAGAAAAGGAAGATTTGTGGAGATTGTGGAGATTGCAGTAGATCAGATCTTCTGAAGGGGGAATACCGTGAGAATGCAGAAAATCAGGGATTAATATACATAAATTAGTTTTGTTTCATTTCAGAAAGTCAATAAATGATGCCGAATTAATCTGCTAAAGAAATGATTGACTCTCATAAGAAACATTTCTATTAAACAGGAGATTTCAGTTGTTAATATATAGAAGGTATATATCAGTCAAACAGAGACTTCGGAACAAAAATAAATAATTAATATACATTGAATGTATATACATAATTATATATATATATATGTATATATAATATATATATATAATTATATATATGAGGTATCAGTCAACCAAAGACTTCAGAACAAAAATAAATAAATAATATACATTAAATATATATATATATATATATATATATATATATATATATATATATATATAGAGAGAGAGAGAGAGAGAGAGAGAGAGAGAGAGAGAGAGAGAGAGAGAGAGATAACATTTTCCTTTGGCCAAAGAAATCTGATCACTTTAACATCACATAGGGGAACCACAACTAATTTTGGAACCTGCATTGCGAATCCTCAACATCTCATAATTAGATTATTTCCGGAGTGTTGCCTCTTGGAGGAGATAAAAAGCATTAGATTATTACCACTGCTTGATTAAATCCGAGTTTCATCCAGTATTATCCAATATCATTCCCTCGGTTTTTGGCTTTATTTTGCTTTCATTTAGTGATGGGGCAAATATGAGAGAGTATTTAAAAGCAAATAATTGAAATTGTCTTGATAGCTGTTCAAGTGCAAGGTGGCTCTCGCTTTGAATATATGGAAGCTTTTGATTCATTCAACAAATATAAGGAGATATTTAATACCTAATAATGGAAGTGATTTTAATAACTGTTCTAATATGCGGTGGCTTTCATTTCGAATGAAGGAAAGGTTTTTGATCCATTAAAGAAAATTGGTTGTTTGAAAGGGTCTCAATGCGGAATAAAACCAAATTCAAACCAAGGAAACCTGAGACGTGGATTCTCGATATTCATAATAACTCAATATTCTCTTAAATTTCTCATTATTTCTGGTAACTTTTAATCTTACGTTCTTCCCATACCTTCTCCATAATTAAGCTGAATATTTCCTGGAGGGAAGAAGCGAGATATTTCTAAATTTAAGAAATACAGAAAGAGAGAGAAAAATCAACGCTCAATCATTTCATTTCATAATCGAAGGGGGGGAGGGGGGAAGAGAGAAAATAAAGCCAATAAGAGAAGAAAACCAAACAGTGGAGAGACTCCTTTGAAGATCAGAGATAATCAATAGAGAATTGCAAACAAAAAAACAAGAACCAGGACACAAAGACAGATAATTAAAGATCAAAGGAAGAGGGTGAACACAAAGAGGGGTGAAACGGAGGAGGAGGAGGAGGAGGAGGAGGAGGAGGAGGAGGAGGTGATAACTGGCAGACAAACAGACACAATTATGAGACGAGACGAGTCAATTTTTTATCTTTTTGGCTTGCAGTTTCGTAACGCAGTTTTTGCTCATAAACAAAAGTGTGGATAATACACTTCTGCATAATTTTTACTCATAGAAATTACTGTGGATTATACAGTTTTAGTCCTAAACAGAATTGTGGATAATACAGGTTTACATAAACTTAACTGTGGGGGATACAGTTTTGACTCATGTGCATAATTGTGGATAATACAGTTCTACATAAACATAACTGTGGGGCATACAGGTTTAACTCATAAATAATTACTGTGGATAATACAGTTTTATATAAACATAACTGTGGGGCATACAGTTTTAACTCATAAATCATTACTATGGATAATACAGTTTTACATACACATATCTGTGGGGCATACAGTTTTAACTCATACATAATTACTGTGGATAATACAGTTTTACATAAACATAACTGTGGATTAAACATTTTAATTTATGAATGTAACTGTGGATTATACAGTAAAAAAAACATACCTGCAAATTATACAAACATTTACCTCATAAACATAACAGTGAATTTCCACTGACTTCCTTGAAATTACAGACATAAAACGACAGAACGGACGCCGCACAGACAAGAGGAAAGAGGCTTCATTTGCCAATAAAAAAAAAAACAAAGTTATCGCGAGTCAGCATCACAGATTTTACTGTAAATGAAATGAGGTCGGACCAGCGTTAATGAGATTTCAATTAATTGCCAAATTAGCTTCAAATGTTGGAATGGTAATCATATCTGGGATGTTTAGATGATCAAGCCCTTTTAACCTATGGTATGCCACAACATAGAGGGTCATTTTTGAGGTTAATTTTATTAAGCCTGAATCTTTACTTTAATTTAGCTGGGTATTTCAGATTATTCATAATCTGATTCGAAGTTGTTCATCTTATTGTTGGTCATTTTAGCTGCTAACTGACTTAGTTAAAAAGATCTGTACATTTATGTTATGCCATCATTACATTTTAGTAAGAGCATGGACACGCCTTCTCAGTTCAGTACCAATAATAATAATAATAATAATAATAATAATAATAATAATAATAATAATAATAATAATAATAATAATAATAATAATAATAGTGAAAAATGCAGTGCTGTAAATGTAAATACACATCAGAAATATTCGTTTACACAATATATGATATATATTTACATTTAAACCACTGTGGATTTCTTCACCATTTTAGTGACTAATGCTATTATGAGATTTTTTATGAATAATAATAATAATAATTAATAATAATAATAATTTCCCTTAGAGAAAAATTTTGACAAAACCAGATTAAGTTTTTTGTTCACCAAACAAAGTAACTTTGAAAACTGAAAAAAAAACATCGATTACCAAAGCATCTTTACCAAACGTTTCAAGCAAAAAAAAAAAAAAAAATAATAATAATAAAAAACTTCCCTAGCACGGTGTTGTGAGGAGGGCATCTTTTTAAAGGTAGCAAGGTATCTCTGGCTCGAGATACCAAGTCTTAAGTATGATGACAGAGCATTTGAGAAGATGGGTAAGGAGAGAGAGAGAGAGAGAGAGAGAGAGAGAGAGAGAGAGAGAGAGAGAGAGAGAGAGAGAGAGAGAGAGAGAGAGAGAGAGAGAGAGATAAATAAACGATCCACTTGACTTGAGCAAGCCTGAAGTTATTGGCTCTATACCTTAGGTCACATTCAATTGTAGATTCACTTGAAAAACTGAGGGAGGCTCAGTTTACTCAGTGAATAATGAATGAGAGGAAATCTTAATCTTTCATGGCTGCAAGTGAATTGTTCTTGGTACTAAAACATTTGAACTGTGACATTAACAGCAATTTAATTTTTATACACATTTTCATGTTCCTTTACATTAACTTTTCATATCCAAAAATTAGATGAGTGCACTTGCTTTTTATAAGATTAATTACACACCGGAAATATAGAATATATATATATATATATATATATATATATATATATATATATATATATATATATATATATATATATATATATATATATATATATATATATATATATATATATATATATATATATATATATATATATATATATATATATAGTACTGAGTAAACACTCAATTCTGAACATTCCAATGCTATCAACAAATGCAAACATTAAATCATTAATGATCTGGCAACATAAAATGTTCAATTTTAATGACCACAATAGGAAAAGATATCTTTTTTTATCAAAGGTAAGAAGGACTTGGAAATAGGAAAAAAATATGTTTTTTTTATGTAACCATAAAATTCTACTGTATTTATAATACAAAGCACTTCAAGTATTACATAAAACTGTCCATTTTTCACTCCAAATCCCCCAGCTTATCACGGTTCCTGACCTACGTCCCAAAAATAGGCTTTGAAGGAAATAAAAAAAAAAAGGAAAGCGGGCCAAGCCTGTGTTTATAATAAAAAGCACTTCAAGTGTTGCCCAAAACTGTCTATTTTTTGCCCCAAATCTCCCAATTTATTACGACTCTTGGTAGGTCCTAAAAATAGGCTTTGAAGGAAATAAAAAAAAAAAAAGAGAAAGTGGGGCCAAGCCTCTCACTTCTGATAGAACCAGGAACCTCATACTTATCAAATCTGCAAGACACCCTGACAGGGCTCCAGCGATGTTGCAACTGATCCGGAAATAGATTGCAAAAAAACTGTCTGCAATATGAGAGACGCAACACAGTATCGTAGGAAGGACGCCTCGTGAATGTTGCATAACGCTGCAACCTTGCAACGGTTTCGTGTACGTCCAGTGGAACTCCTTGTTACTATGACAAACTTTCTGACTCATTGACGCTTGTACGTTAACACTATGGTTTGTTGCAAGATTCAGGATTTTTCTTTTATTAAGACGTCCAGTGAAACTTTTGTTACTATCACAAACATTTTGTCGGTTTGCGGGCCTTCTTGTGACTCACTGACGCTTGTATGTTATCTCTACGGTTTGTTACAAGTTTCAGGATTTTATTTTTTATTTATTTTTATTAAATATAGATATTAGAAGCCTTTAGCTACAGTTTCACTGTAGAGTTGGCATCTCTTTACTGTAGTCAAAACTTGAAATGGAAAAGGTGTATTGGTTTGGAAAAAAATGCGTATTT
Source organism: Macrobrachium rosenbergii (assembly GCF_040412425.1). Taxonomy (NCBI): domain Eukaryota; kingdom Metazoa; phylum Arthropoda; class Malacostraca; order Decapoda; family Palaemonidae; genus Macrobrachium; species Macrobrachium rosenbergii. Next base: position 58,459,065 of record NC_089755.1, on the reverse strand, counting down.
TGGAAACGATGGAATTATGGGAAAAAGGGGGAAGGGGATGTTTGTGGTTGGCCCAGGTGTGGAAGGAGAGAGGGAGGGAGGGGGGTGGACCATAACACTGCCAGCCGAAATTCCCAAATGGAGGGTGCTATCATCTACGCACCCCACCCCAACCCACCCCAATCTTTTCACCACCCAGCAGAGAGAGACATTTTGACCAGCCAGCACACTCTCAGGACCAACCAAACTTGGCGAACGCATCGAGAGAGAGAGAGAGAGAGAGAGAGAGAGAGAGAGAGAGAGAGAGAGAGAGAGAGAGAGAGAGAGAGAATTCGCCGAGATCCGTTGGATTATACTTTTTTTTATTCTTTTTTCTCTTTTTTTATCAAAACTTTGGCCATTTCCCTTCGTAATCCTGTGGGCCCTCTACTTCTCTCGTTCCTGTGTGATACCATCGATCGTGAAAGAACTTTTTATTTCTGTACTTTCACTTGAGGGACTTTCTTTTATTCTTGACTTTCGCTTGAAGGACTTTTGTTATTTCTTCACTTTCATCGCCTAGAAAACGTTCTTTGTTTTTTCACGTCTACTCGAAGAGTTTTTTTTTATTTGGTTACTTTCACTTGAAGGACTTTCTTTTATTTCTGTACTTTCACTCATGTGACTTTTTTAGCCCGGTACTTTCACTTAAAAGGACTTTCTTTATTCCTTTACTTTCATCTAGGAAGCGCTTTCTATTTCTTCACTTTCACTCAAAGAACTTTTTTATTTGGTTACTTTCACCTGAAGGACTTTACTTCTGTACTTTCACTCGTAGAATTTATTTAATATTTTTACTTTAATTCAAAGGACTTTCTTCATTCGGTCACTTTCACTTGAAGGACTTTCTTTATTTCTTTACTGTCGCTCGAAGATCTTACTTAATTTCTTTATATTATATATATATATATATATATATATATATATATATATATATATATATATATATATATATATATATATATATAGTCACGTCTCATTAACATGTCTTACTACAAAGAATTAATTATCAGTGATCTGCTGCACGTTTCCCAAAATGAAAACTAAGCCATCAGTACATTTCCCAAACTTAACCCCAGAAGAACTCACTAGCAAAGCATTTATAGGAAGAAAGTGGACACCGCTTTACTTCTTAAACAAAAACAAAAAAAAACTAACATGGCTTACATTTTATTTCTTATTATACAAAGTAAAAGGACAAACTTTCCTTTAAAAAAATACTAACCTAACTTATATTTTATTTCATTCACGGCCCTTAACATCCACGACACGAGAGCCCTCTTGCGTGAGGTATCCAAAACTACCCTGAGTAAAAATCTTCCCAGCCGTAATGAGATAATTAAGCCACATACAAGCTATTATGCACACTGCATATGTGCCGAGGATTTCTCGTGTTCATTAAAGCCATTCCTTCTTGCAACTTTCTCTCTCTCTCTCTCTCTCTCTCTCTCTCTCTCTCTCTCTCTCTCTCTCTCTCTCTCTCTCTCTCTCTCTCTCTCACTGCACGCTCTCTGACCAGATGGTTGGTAGCCAAGCGTCAGGGGCACGGTTTATTTGTTTTATATTTTTGTTTTTGTTTTTATTTTTTTGTTTTATTTTATTTATATATATATAATATATATATATATATATATATATATATATATATATATATATATATATATATATATATATATATATATATATATAAGACTGAAGCTATTGCGATAAACTCTTAGAAAAAGAATAGCTGACAAAATAAGAAATATGGAGATAAGCAGAATTAGTCAAAAGGTTATTTTATGTGAAAACTTCTCTGAGATCTTACGAATAAATAATCAGTGAAAATGAATAAAAACCAGGTCGACATAACGACCAATAAAAATGATAAAATCATCAAAGTAAAATAGAAAACAGTAACCCGAGAAAAAATTTAATTCCTTCCCTCACGATCTTTACAGACGGATATTTACCTAGCGAACCACGTCAGTTAAAATTAAACACAGGCACGAGATAATTATATTAACTACGAAAACATAAAGACAACAATTAGTCATTTTACGACGCGTTCATAAAGCAATCACCTCCAACGCAAAACGGAGATTTCTGGGGAAGAAAACGCACTGAAAAAACGTAACCTGACATAATCACGGTCATAAAGATGACGGTTATCAAGTAACAAATGGTGAATGACAGACCATTTTTTTTTGCCTAAAACTATGATTGTGAAAGTTACTGCCAATGCGGTGGTGAATAAATGAATAAATTCGT
>NC_089755.1:58444297-58451797 GCF_040412425.1 Macrobrachium rosenbergii | reverse complement strand
TCAAATGCCTTACCTTACTTCCTATACATTAATTTTTTAATCTATATGTCCTCTATAAGGGGTGGAAATTGTCTATAAAACCGAGAAATGTTAAGATGATAGAATGTGATTTTCACTTACCTCCACAGACACCATACTGCAACCAAAGAATCTCTGGAGAACTTACCTGAAAGAATTATGAATTATTAAAATGCTGTGAAAAAAATAAACACATCTAAATATCATTTATTGATTAAAAAGTCATCACAAAGTCTTGGAATTTCATTAAGAATGGTAACAAAATAATGTAATAGCTTGCCTTTGAGGACCATGATAATACCCATTTTCTGTTACTAAACAAAGAAAACGGGAATTTCAAGGGGGACTTTAGTAGGGAGGAAGAATTTTCTAAACACCAACGTGCTTCATACCATTTGTACTGCTCGGAAATTGCTTTATTATATAGGCAGAAGAAATGGATTATCCAACACAGTTTTTTTCTTTATTTACATTCATTAAATACATATTTTTTTACGAAGCTTTTAAATTTTCTTAATAAAATACGAATCACGCAAATAATTGTTTTTCCTTTTAACTGTTTTCATGAGAAAATACCATTTATTACAACTTAAATACACACACTTAAACACATATATATACACCTATACACAAGGATTATCAGCAGCCTATGAAGCCCCATGCACATACTGTACGTATATGTTTCTTCCTCCTAACATTTTCCAATTAAACAATCATTTCACCAACATACGTGTCCCATTCTTTCCACATACCCAAACCATCTTAAAGGGTTCTGGTTCATCTTCATACCCACACTAACCTTTTTACTTCTTCTACACATCTCAAAATTTCAATTCCTTTCTGTTCCTCGTAACAGGGGAACAGGCACTCTTCTGGTGCTCCCCAAGGGAGCCCAGAGTCCCTGGCTTACCTAAGGAAGCCAGGGACACAGGCCTTCCTGAAGGACCCTTCTTCAGAATTGAATTGAACTGAATATGGAATTTAGGCTAAAGGGACCTATGAGGTCATTCAGCGCTGAAAAGGAAATTGACAGGAGAAGGTTGGAAAGGTGTAACAGGAGGAAAACCTCAAAGCAGTTGCACTATGAATCAATTGTTAGGAAAGTTTGGAAAGTAAGAAGGAAGAAAGAAAATATGGAAGGAAGTACAGTAAAAGGAACGAAAGGGGTTGCAGCAAGGGAATTAGTTAGGAGAATTATGTTCCTCAAGGAATTTCTGTTATTTATTTTGAATATGATATCTTAACGGGAAAACAGCTTGGTTAAAGAAGAGAATAAATTGAATATATCAGGCAGTATGAAGTACACTGAAAATGTATGTAAAGACTTAAATTTTCCTCTCTCTCTCTCTCTCTCTCTCTCTCTCTCTCTCTCTCTCTCTCTCTCTCTCTCTCTCTCTCTCTCTCTCCTTTTTCTTTCTTTGTCTATCAATTTATTTATTTCTATTGCTGTCTCTCTGAAGGAATGAGAAAAATAAGCTCTCGCTCTCTCTCTCTCTCTCTCTCTCTCTCTCTCTCTCTCTCTCTCTCTCTCTCTCTCTCTCTCTCTCTCTCTCTCACACACACACACACACACACACACACAAACAAACATTTGCATAGACATACGTACAAACGAACACTATCTTTCCTTGAATGACAAAATTCATCCCAGTCAAAACAAATCTTATAAGAAGAAAGATAATGAAAAAAAAAACACGCAATATAACCCCTAACATTAAACATAACCAAAATTTTATAAGAAATGAGAAAAACACTGAAAGATTAAATCTACAGAAACAAAACAAAAAAATTAAAAAAATATCTCCAGATGTGAACTCATAATTAATTTTCTAAGAATACCCTGCCCAAAAGCTCAGTTATTCACTTCATCAAATATTCAAGAGTTCCTACTTCCCAGTCTGTGGGGCCAGGCGCTCTCCTTCGCTCTTTGGGTCACTAAATATTGACACCAGACCTTCCTTTAAGCTGGTTAGCCATGCGGAGGAGACCGTGGGTCCTCTGATGTTTCATCTGGGATATTAAAATGCAAAGAGTTTTCCGTTTCTCTCTCGGGTTTCGAAGTTATAAGCAAGATATTAGTTTGTACAAGTGAAAGGAAATAAGAAAAAATGTGGATTAGTGGATAATTCCAATTTTAATGTTCATGAGGAACTTTGATTTAATTAATAAAATATGAAAATAAGTAAATAATAAAAATATGAAACCCCTTAGGGGGCCTAATGAATTTTAAAACAACAAAATTTTTAAATGTTACTTAACTTATCCTCAATTTTAAAGTACCTTTTTAGTGAGTATATATGGAAACATGGGTATAAATGTATTTATTGTGTGAGTGCATTTCATTATGAGAGCGTGTCTTTGTGCAGTTTTTAATTTAATTTTCATTTATTCATCACCATACTGAATGACCTATTTGGTCCCAGTGCTAGGCCATTGGCCTAGACCTGGCATTGCATCCAAATCCTTCGGGCCAGCCCTATGGAGCTGATAGCCAGCCCAGTGGTCTGGTTAAAACTATTTTAACAATAGTGGATAGGAGGTTAGTATAGTGAATTTATACTCGCATTTGTTAAAATCACTAAAGAAAAATGATTATACAAATTTACACATTTATCACAGGATGAGGTCAGTGAGAAATTCTATAGGAGATGATGAGCACCGAGAAATATTTACAAGAAAATAAAAACAATAATGAAAAAACGATATCAGATCGCCAACAGACTAATAAAATGGAGTTACTGAGTCGAAATTTCGAAAAACTCTCTACCATATACAATCATACTCTTGTGCTAATCAGTGAATCCCTAGAAATATAATAACTTTTGGCTAATTCCTACAGTATTTAAAACTGAACCTTTCATTTGCACTGGGTGTTAAAATATCGTATAAAGCAATGATGAATTAACTCTGTCTTGAAAATCTATGAGTTTATTTTCAATACTAACTGTTGCTCTATAATTAGAGAATTTCCTTCAACTTATTTAAAGGGTTAAAACCATTACATCACGCCCTGACCCAAGTGCCAAATGATAATGAAACCTTTTAGAAGGCCACGCTTACTGCTTTACTACACAACAAGTAAACAAAACAGTCCACATCCCTCGTATACACCCAGACCATCAAGAAAAGAAATTTATAATCCACTTTATCAGATCCTAATGGAAAACCCCTTATATTTAATCAGTGATTTATAATCTCAAGGTGCTTATACTGCGTAGCTTCCACCTTAATCTCCACATCGACGGTTTGTAATAATTCTCTTCTTAGATGGGGATGAAATACTGCACATTAATTTAAGGGTTAAGGGGGAATGGCCTAGGGGTATAAATTTATCTAGGGGGATGCTGAAATGTGTTTACGAAGCATGTGCGCAGGGATATGAGATGCATTAGAGGATATAATAAATAACCAGGCTTAGTTGTGGATGAGAGAGAGAGAGAGAGAGAGAGAGAGAGAGAGAGAGAGAGAGAGAGAGAGAGAGAGAGAGAGAGAGAGAGAGAGAAGCAAAGTCCAGTGACTAATAAAAGGCTGAATGTGATGTTATTTATACTGACTTTTTTTTTTGGCTTAGCAGTAACCTTGCCTCCCAATAGAGTAACCTAACCGTAACCTAAACCTAACCTTAAGATAAACTTACCCTAACTTAATCAACCTAACATAACTTAAACCTCTTTTGTACATAAACATAACCAACATAATCCAAATTCTAAAATAACTATAAATGAGACCCCAATTTGGCCAAAGGAAACATCTGATTGCATAACTGCTAATAAATATCTATACATTTGCAACATAATTCATGAGGCCTGGAAGTTATTTAGATACAACATCTGTGGAGAGAGTCCAAATTTATAGGCGCCAAATTTGGCTGCATCTAATATTAGCGAATGACAAAGATTTAGATCTTCACTAACTTCATTTTGAGAATTTTGGACAGCACTGTACCATTATCAATGTAATATTTTCTATTAAAATAACAAAGGAAATTCCAAATAACGAATCACAGACGCTAACTCACACCTATAAAGATGATAATCACATTTCCCTTGCAATACAATTTCCTTGCTCAGTATGACATAAGGCGCAATATAACACAAAAATTATATCCCTCCGCGAGAAATTCGGACCCATTATGTCACCTGGGCATTGCTCAAAGGCTTAAAAACGCTGCTAATGGAACGCTGATGTTTATAATTCAGGAGGGAGAGAGATCCTAAATTTTCATTCCCAAACTCCTGGACAGAAAAGTTTGCGAATTCGCAAGGAAATCATTTTCCCTTTAATGGTCGTCTTAGAGTTACTTGACTCGGTCTTGCAGTTGGTCTTATTCTCTCTCTCTCTCTCTCTCTCTCTCTCTCTTATTCTACGAACAGAATCGTTCTTTAACTAAAATTTATGAACTTTTGACGTTTATTATAGAAATAGTGATAAGGTCTCTAGCATTAATTTGCTCTCTCTCTCTCTCTCTCTCTCTCTCTCTCTCTCTCTCTCTCTCTCTCTCTCTCTCTCTCTCTCTCTCTCTCTCTCTCTCTCTCTCTTGCAGATAAATTTATTTCTGATTATTATCCAGATTCTCACTTGAATTGTAACGTACATATCACAAAAGCTCTTGCTCTCATAAAGCAAAATCATACCTACCATATACCAACTTTATATAATATATATATATATATATATACACAATACACATTTATATTATATATTATATATACACACATACACATTTATATATTATATATATATATATATATATATATATATATATATATATATATATATATATATATATATATATATATATATATATTATCACTGCAATTAAAACATCCAAAATAAACACAAACTCACCATCATCTTTCTCGATACTTTACAACCAATGACTGATGAGAAAATGATAGTCAGTATCCTTCGAAAATTACCATTTTTATGTGAACCCTTTACGCTTCTCCGATAATGGATTCCTGCAATGAAAAAATACTTGCGGGAATTCATTCCCTTCGCTCGAGAGTATCCTTTTAAAACTCCTCTTTTTAGGTAATGGATTTCAGATTTCCAATGCCTCATCAGACGTCTTAAGAAACTGAAATTTTACCTAATAAATAAATTAATAGATGAAGATAAAGCACTGATTTTATTCCTAGATTGCAGTTCTTAATATATGCTTAGGTCGCTTTACTGTAATTTATGAAAATCGAGTAAAAATAAAAACAGTTTGAAGTTTCTGTTAATTTTTCGCAAAGTGATAATAATTTACACCGAATCTCTTCCTGCCAGGATCTCTGATAGTCAGTGGAATAGGCAATATCATTAAATCTGGCAATAAATGAATATATCCACAACAATATATCCCCAATATATGATATGGTTACTACAGCATCCATGGTCTGACATCTCCGTTTTAGTTGTCCAAATATGAATATTGAGCTGGACAGAGTCTCTCTCTCTCTCTCTCTCTCTCTCTCTCTCTCTCTCTCTCTCTCTCTCTCTCTCTCTTCCCATTTCAGCTTCACAGTACTGACCTAGGACAAGGGCAGTAACAGTGAGGGTGTAGGAATGCCAAAACAGTCGACCTTACAATATATTCCAGTTCTCCATCGACAATAGATATGCCGTTATCAAACTGGGTATAACGGAGCAATGTTAAAACAATACTGAGATGGCTGTTTGCCTGTCCGTCCTCAGATCTTGAAAACTACTGAGGCTACAGGGCTGTAAATTGGTACGTTGATCATCCACCCTCCAGTCATCAAACATAGTAAATTGCAGCCCTCTAGCCTCAGTAGTTTTTATTTTATTTAAGGTTAAAGTTAGACAAATATACAGGCCACCACCGGGCCGTGGCTGTAAGTTTCATGGGCCGCGGCTGAGAGATTCATGGGCCGTGGCTGAGAGTTTCCTACAGCATTATACGCTGTACAGAAAACTCGACTGCCCCGAAGAAACTTCGGCTCATTTTTTACTTGTTTTATTATAGACAATAATATTGAGAGTAAATTCCACTGAGAATTACAGTGTGTGTGTGTAATACTATAGATCTCGATTGTATGTCGCAGGTAGTATTATTACATCCCATGTTTCCTGAAACTGCTTTTTAACATTATTGCATTAAACGTCGAATAACAGAAGGGAATCAGGAAACATCGAATAACCACGGGAAGCTGTGCCACTTATACTTTGATTTACTTCTTCAAAAGGAATTCAGAGTACACCTAAAACTCCCACCTCTTTAGCTACAGAATACTCTGCCCAATTTTCGTACTTTTCTTTAGCTTTCCCTTCTGGGGAGGCCTAGACACTTAATCTGGCCTATCCTGTACTTTTTTTTTTGTGCAGCAAAATTCATTTAAGAAAGACTAACTTCCCTTAGGAGTCTATTGTAAGTCTACTGCTATTCATATTAAGAAAACTATACAAAACTTACGTGAGATGTGGGAGTTTTATAAATAGATCCTTTCCCTATAATGTATTAACATACATACATGCAACCCACAGAACTTTCTGCCTTTACAGATTATTTCTCTAATATACGATCTTTCATTCTTATATACATACCATCAACAACTGGCTGAATTGGGAGCCAGCCATTGATAGAAAGATTACTCACATGGAAAAAAAAAAAACTCTGTACAAACTCCACGAATACTTTTCACATCAATAAGCTTGCCTTTCAAAGGAACCAAAAAATAAACATACACTCACACATTCCATCATTCCAGAGAATGAAAAGGCACCATAAGTACTGAGGAATGAACGCATAACACTCCCAGGAGGTTTATGCGAGTCATTCCTTGAGGGCAGAGAAGCACAGAAGACTCTTGAACCTCACAGAAGTAAACAAAAGCAAAAAACAGAACAAAAATGACGTAAGACTTATTCGAGGGTATTTGGATCTCGCTCAGAATCTCTCTGGGGCGTTCGTTGCTCGTTCTGAGTTTTCTGGTAAATCTCTGGTTTTTATTTGTATTATTTTTATTCTCTCTATTTTCCACGAGCTTTCAACAGATACAGGAAGACACTGGATATGAGTAATGTGTGTGGGTGTGGGTGTGGGTGGGGGTGGGGTGTTACAGCTAGCTAGATGTTTGGGGAGACAGGTGTAAGTATCTACGCCAATTTTTGGTGGCTTGTGGATGCTACTGTGCCATTTTTCATTGGTTGATGTGGAGAGCTGTCATTTTTGGTTGGCTGATGTAAGACACATGGATTTTTTTTTTTTTGGGGGGGATAGGTTAATGCGACATTCATTTTTGGTTGCAGTCAAACTTTTGGGTAACGTGTATATATATGTGTATATATATATAAAATATATATATATATATATATATATATATATATATATATATATATATATATATATATATATATATATATACATACATACATACACTATGTAATTTAGTATGGCTAATGCAGGTAACTGTAAAAAGCAAGGCTAAATTTATCAGTAAAAACAATTACATTTAAATCATTATATACAAGGTA